>NC_050457.1:21291124-21503624 GCF_903995425.1 Onychomys torridus | reverse complement strand
CTCTGCCCATATACCTGTCACCCTGTGACCTGTGGGTGTTCAGTGTCTTGGAATACTCTAGAAGCTGGTAAATGATGGTCGTTTAGAGGCATCAAGGGCTTGGATTCTTTAAAAAGAAGAACCAAGGCTATAGGTAAGTAGCTATATCTTGGGATAGATGACTGAAGAAAGAACTGTTGTTCGGAATGGGAGAGGCTGGGACCTTCTCAGGCTCCAGGGTGTAGGATGGCAGCAGAGGACGAGGGATGAAGGACACCAGTAATCTCCACCCTAACTCCCCATCTGCAGAGGGCTCATCTTTGCGGTGGAGAAGGTGGATAGGGGATTTTAGCAAGCTGTGTCAGGCAGACATCAGCAAGCCAGGGCCTGGAAAGTTCTACAGTCATCATAGTCCCAACATAGTTAAAAAAAAAAAGAAAAGAAAAGAAAAGGAAAGAAAAGAAAAGAAAGAAAGAAAGAGAAAGAAAAAAACCTTCATGGAGTCTTCTCAGTGGTTTTGCATCAACCTCTCACATTTCCCTGCTACAACCCCCAGAGACCAAGATGCTATACTTGCCACAGTCCCGAGAAGGAGGCTACTATCCAAATTCACACTGTCAGGAACCCCCTGTGTGCCCCCATCCTTGGGCTCTACAGATATTCTACCACACTAGTGCAGAGATTCTAGAATCATGAACCCTACTGAACCCCGATGACCAACTATGACCCCAGTACCCAAGCCTGTATGGTACTATGCAATGACTGAGAACATTCCTGTTCCATTCCTATTGCCTGGGTCCTCATTTCTGGAGTGGGCACACAGTGGGCACCCCATCCTCATTGCTGTGTGCATCCTATGTGCCAGGGCTATGAGAGCTTCCCTAGTGCCACAGGGGCCCAAGAGACAGTGGCTCCCTCTGATCCTGCTGCCCAAACCAAACCAATCTATAGATTACACTATTGTCTTAGTTAGGGTTTCTATTGCTGAGAGAAGCACCATGACCAAAAAACATGTTGGGGAGGAAAGGGTTTACTTGGATTATACTTCCATATCGCAGGAACTCTAGCAGGGCAGGATACTGGAGGCAGGAGCTGAGAGGCCATGGAGAGGCACTACTTACTGACTTGCTCCTCATGGCTTGCTCAGCCTGAGCTCTTATGGACCCCAGGACTACCAGCCCAGGGACGGCACCACCCACAATGGGCTAGACCCTCGCCTGTCAATCACTAATTAAGAAACTTCCCTCCTCTCAGATGACCATAGTTGTGTTAAGCTGACATAAAACTAGCCAGGACAGCTATGGTACTCAGCTGGAACTAAAACCAGCATGGCACACCAGCCATTCATTATAAAAGTATAGAGGCAATGCATCCACCAGATGTTGAAATCATAATATAGGATTATAAGAATGTATTAATCACAAAGTGTAAGGCAACATGATGCCTACAATGGACACAATAGTGGGCTGGCAACAGATCCCGAACAAAGCAATTTGACAAAGCGCCTGATAAACAGTTTAAGAGTGTTGAATGAAATTAGTGAGAATTACAAGATTGCAGACAGTTGGGCAAAATTAGGGGAACACTTTCAAATGTGAATACAAAACTTCAGAGACAGAACCTCGAAAAAACAGAAATTACGGAAGTAAAGAAGTAAATACATATTACTTGGGAAAGATGCAAGATTTTTTTTTTTTTTTTACACTAATGAAAGTAATGTCAGATACTATTTGCCGTTGACAAGGAAAGATGAGGACCACTGGGAAAAGTTACTGGGCAGAGTGCCCTAGTCAGGATGTGCTGCTGTAACAAAAGCTCCTAACCTGGATGGCTTACACAAAGTTTATTTGCTTGAGGCTGGGAAGGCTAATCTTGAGGTGCTGGCAGATGGAATGTGTCAAATAAGGGCTCTGTCCCTGGTTGGCACACGGCTGTTTTCTCCTGTTTTCCTTCCACGGTTGAGAGACAGAATGGGACAAAGAGAAATCTTGTCTTCTCGTAAAGGCCGCACTCCCACTACGGAGGCTGTACTTCTCTTGTGTGTCTCGGTCTATTTCCAATGGCCTCACTTCAATATGCTCACTTTTATGGGGGAGTGGGGGTCCATGCTCAACATGTCGAGTTTGGAGGGATGCAAGAATTCAGTTCGCAGCAAGGAGCTTGAAAGAGAAATAGAATTTTTCCAAGAAGGTCTGAGGATGTGGAGTGGAGAGGGAGGACTCCGAGACTGGTGTTCATAAACAGGGAGCCACCAAACAGTGCATGGCACGGCAAGTTTAGGACATGGGAGAAAGCAGAGATGGCTGCTCAGTGGCTGCCATAGTTCATACCAGTGACTTTCTTTGCCAGAAGTAGAAGTGATTTGAGGTTTCTGCAGAGAGATCGTATTTACATTTTAGACATACCACTTACTCTCTGGAGAAAGTCAAGGAAGGATTGAAGGAGAATCCAGTCCTAGAAGCAAAAAACTTTCCTGAACGCTATTGTCACAGTCCAGGGTTAAAGAATACAAGTTCTCAGAGATGAGCAGAGAGGAAGGAGGGAATCTGGGGTAGAGACTCTTTCACTGTAAGAGGCGGGGCTAGCCTGAGGGCGTGTGTGGCCTAGACTTGAGACTTGGAAACGTAGGCAGGCAATAATAGTAGCTGCCAATTATTGAAGGTTTACAGTGGGCCACACGCAGTTGAAGGTTTTCATTGAAACGATCAAATTCTACTCTTATAAATGAGGGTAGGTTATGATTCCAAGTCATATTTGACTCCAAATGGATGCTTTTACCCTTTCAGCTCCTACTGCCTTCCTAAGCAACCAAAGATCCTTAACTGAAAGCCTGTTCTGTAGTCTTCTGAGGAAGGTATGGCCTGGAAACAAGCATCCTGTATGGACCCATAAGCATTTGAGTGTATCTGCACATATACGTGAACTCTCAGGGAAAAGGCACAGGATTGCTGGTGTTTGGTTCTCTAGAACATGATGCTCACTAAAGACGGTCACCTGGTAAGGGAGAGGCAAGCAAACAGGAGTGAGGAGAGGAAAGGGGGCATTCTGGGATTAAGATCTGACTCAGTGTTGACTCATCTAGAATGGGCTTTACCCTTCAGAATTGTCAAAGGCTGGGTGGAGGTGGCTGCCATGTACATTCCAGAAGGAAAGGTACAACCCCAGGCAAGGCAGCTCCATACAAGCAGACAGCCTGTGGTACTGCCGAGAGCTGGAGGCCAGCACTTCCCAAGCAGCAGCTCCTCTTTCTGTGAGGAGACCTTTCAGGGGTCCATCTCTACAAGTACCGCTGGTGTTAATCTGACCATCCTAGGGGTTTGATACTCTTGGTTCAGAGCCTCTGGGTGTGGTCGGCTTCTTAACCTCCCTGGGCCTCTCTCTGTGTGTTGTTAGACTCTAATAATAATATTTATATAGTGGAACACAGGGACAATCAAGAGAGATGATGGTTGTTAGAGTTCTGGGTGCATAGCAAGCTTTCCATAAATGTCAGCCACTATCTTATACTCATCCTATACTTTATATATATAAATTAAAATTTAATTGTATCGTTTTTCTATTTCCCTTTCATTCTTCCGGCTCTTCTCACAACAACCCCCTCTTGAAATCATGGCCTCTTTTTGTTCTTTAGTTGTTATTGTTACACACACACACACACACACACACACACACACACACACACACACATATGCATATATGCCTAAACACGTAAGTACAGCCTTCTCAAGCTGCTATTAGATCATGTCTTCTAGAAATGACAGGGAATCTTCATGCATGATGCCTCAGCAATATGGCAGCCTGAACAATAGACAGTGTAATGTGGAAGAGGAACTATCATGTTATACTTTTAAACTTCGACTATTTTCATTGGTGGCTAAACCCCTCTACTAAAAACATGGTGTGTGAGTGGCATTTTTCTTACAGAACTGAAAATATGAACATTTTACTCTGGTGGACACGATGGACATTACCTGGCTTGAATTCATCATAGGAGGAAGAGACAGGAAGGGCCAGCACCAGCGAGAGAAGAACTTGGGAAGAGTGGATTCATTTACTTGTACATGTCTTTCATAAACAGATCATCACAATGAGTAAAAGTGCAGGAAAATTGTTTGGGAAATTTACGTTCCCTAGATCCGTCTTTCCTCTTCTTCCTCATCTCTGAGCTCATGGGGATGAGGGATCTCTATCTGAGCCCATGCTTCATACCAGATTTGCCCGGTTCCTCATGGCTGGAGCCATCCCTTCCATTGCCCCTGTCTTAGAGTGACCAAGCTAGCTAGCCACAACCTTTCCCAGGCAAGAGGCGGGTATCTGACACCCCCAAATGGCCCCATGTTTTCTGTTTTCCCTGGCATTATTTTTTTAATACAAGTGTACTTTTTAAAAGACATTTTGAAGTCTATAAAGACTAATTACAAACCCACTGGGAAGTGAGTGTGATGTGATGAGCAGCCTTGCAGATCAAGGATAAAGAGGTTCACAGGATTCAGTGGAGCCCTTGGGCGAGTGTCTGGGCCTTTCAGGATTGGTATCTCCTGTTGGCATCAGTCCTTCAGGGCTCTCAGCACACACCTCAACTCTCCTGCCCCTGATCCAGGCTCTGGGGTCCTGAAGAGCATGCTAGAAGAAAAAAAAAAAAACAGGGCTGGAGTGATGCGTGGCAGTTAAGAGCACTGGCTGCTCTTCCAGAGGACCCAGGTTCAATTCCCAGCAGCCACATGGCAGCTCACAGCTGTCTGCAACTCTGGTTCCAGGGAGTTCTTCTGGCCTCTGTAGGCACTGCACACTGTTGTACATATACACACATGCAGGCAAAACACCCATACACATAAATAATAAATAATCCATTTTAAAAAAGAACAAAGTAAGAACTCATTTTTACAAATTTCCAAAATCCTCATGTGGGTACCACATTTTTAACATCTCTTCCATCCTGGAACCTTTCAAGGGGTCGATGCATGTCGTAAGTGACCTTGAACTCTGATGAGTGATTCAGAGTGAATCTTGGGGTTCTCAGACGTTGGCATGTGCGAAGGCTTCCCAAGCACTTCTGACATGGATAGTTTCAGAGCAGGAATCACAGGGGTAGATTTTGAATTCCGAGGACAGATGTGGAAACACCTAGCGATCTACAGAGCTCGCAGAAACATTCTTGTTTGGAAACCTCTCTCCTAGTTAACCCCCTTTGCCTAAAGTCTGTCATTGGAAATTGCCTTCTCCAGGAAGCCTTCCCTGATTATCTGATCAGCAACTCTTCTCACTTGGCTCAGGCCCCGATTCTACCATACTTTATTATAATTATTTCTTTACTTCTTTCTGTCCCCTGACTAAACTGTAATCTCCTTGAGGAAAAAGATGTGTCCCTAGGCGTCTTGGCATCCCCGGGTCCTAGCATAGTGTCCAGTTCATGAGACATTCATTGAAAAATGTGTCAGAGGATTAATATTATTTTACATAGAACATCTGTCTCATTCTTACCTCTACCTTTCCCATTTCCTCTCTCAATAGCCTACAAAGGTGCTGCTATGGTTTGAGCATGAAATGTCTCCATAGTTGTGGAGTTCTAGCTTATGACCCCACTGTGGGAAACTGTGGAATCTTTGGGGCATTAGGCCTCATTGGCAGATATAGGGCTGTTAAAGAGGAACTAGAGGGTTCCTACTGGCTGGGTTCCTGACTGAAGCCTCTGCTCCTTGATCTGTCAAAACGAGGCCACAAAGCAAGCACCCACTTTTGAGAACAAAGCTCCAGCCAACATTGCCTCTGCCGCCTTGATACCATGGGCCAAAATGAATTCCTTCCTCACCTCAGTTGCCTAGTCTCATCATCGAGGAGCAGAAACGAAAGAGGGATGCCTGTAACGCAGATGCCTGACAGTCCAGTCAGAGTCCTACTTCAAATCCAAGGTCTCAATCCTCTACTGAATACACAAGCAGAAACTGGCTTAACCGTTAAGAGATCATGGACGTTGGGGCAAAGGGGCTTCAGCCCAGAATGTTTGGAGGGTCACACGGGATTCTGGGAGGAACCAGAAGGTCCTGGAGATAGCTTGGAGTATAAACAAACTATTTCCAGAAGAGAATGCAGGATGGATGGAACCCATTGGGAGCTTGAGACACTCAGGGACCAGCAGCGTATGGACTCAGTATCCCCCTGGTAACAAACAAGAGTGAAGCCATGTTCCTCAACCACACCCAGGACCGGAACCCAGAAGAGAGGCTGCCCGGTGGAAACTGTTTATCTAGAAGGATGTCCATGCTACAAGAATGGACATTGTAGCTGAAGTTATCCTGTTCCTGCCTGGCTCCTGCAGCCCTCAGACCCAAGCAAACACACAGAGACTTATACTATTTACAAACTGTAATGGCTGAGGCTTCTTGTTAGCTGTTCTTACATCTTAAATTAACCCATTTCTATTCATCTATAAGTTGCCACGTGGCTCGTGGCTTACCGGTATCTTAACATGTTGCTTCTCATCACGGCAGCTGGCAGCATCTCCCGACTCAGCCTTCCTCTCCCCAGAATTCTCCTCTCTTTGTCCCGCCTATCCTATACCTCCTGCCTGGCTACTGGCCAATCAGTGTTTTATTTATCAATCAATCAGAGCAACACATTCACAGCATAGAGGACATCCCACAGCAGGTCATCATGTGGACAATGGTCAGTGGCTGCTGGGGAAGACAATGGTGTGGAGAGAACGACTTGAATAATTGTCTTCTGGCCCTCCATTCACCTGCTTCCAAACCAGAGATGAAGGAGTCCAGCACTGTGAGGCATAGAGGTCAGATCTCCTGACCCCAGCTCAGAGCCAGGGGGAGAAAAGTCACAGGAGCTCAGGAGTGGGGATGAAGCGGGAAAGCAGAGCTGGGAACTGGGTGATGATGGCACACTGTGGGGTGTGCGGAGTAATAATTGGCTGTCGATGAGATCAGTCACGAGTACCTGTAGTTCAAAGTGGTTCTACTCTCTTTCTTATCCAAAGTGAAAAACTACCAAATCCTGCTTATTTTTATAACCAGCTGACAAGTAAGAGAACAAAATGCTTCTCTGAACCCCCACTGCTGCTGTCCAGCAAGCCAGCCTGCAGGGATTTGGGCTCTTTCCTTCTTACTTCTGACCATTACTTTTGAGAGGTAATTATTCCCGTTTATACAGAAGTCACCCTATTTCTCCCCAGACTCACCAGCTGTCGGCACTGCTTCTTCCTTACCCCCTGCCATGTCAGCTGAGGCATTCTCGCACCCAGTGGGAGAGTCAGAGCTTGCCTTCCCAAACACAGCTTCCACTTAGACCCACTATTCCACACATGGCTCATTAGCCCTAGGGACCATAAACCCGGGGTGGGGTGCTGTTGGTCACTCCGTCCTGAGTCCCTGGAGATTGCCCATGCCACAGAGGTGCAGAGTCTCTTGGTATCTGTCCCTAAGGAGCAGCACGGCTTCTGTGGTGCCGTTCAGGAGGCTAGGAAGGGTGTCCCATCTGACATTCCTTCTTGTCCCGATCTAACTTGGTCTATAAGACCTTTCCCTGCTGACCTGGACCCCTTACACAGGGAGTCCCAAAGCAGATAGAGAGGCATCCTCTGTGGATGCACCGGTGGTTTTCTTTGTCTGAAGTCTACCATCCCACTTCAACTGGCTGCCACCATCCTTCTGTTTCAATTTTTCTCATTGGCTTTTCCTCATAAGAGAGAAGATAATGTAGAGGTGGAGCTATGTGGGTTCATTTTTTCTGACTTTTTAAAATTCTATTTTTATTACATATATGTCTGTCTGTCTATCTATCTATCTATCTATCTATCTATCTATCTATCTATCTATCGTGTGTGTGTGTGTGTGTGTGTGTGTGTGTGTGTGTGTGTGTGTGTGTGTGTGTTGTACATGTGAAGGTCAGAGGACACCTTGCAGGGGTGAGTTTCCTTCTTCCACCATGTGGACCCTGAAGATCAAACTTAGGGTCTCAGGCTTGACAGGAAGGGCCGTCTTATCAGCCCTTTCTCTGAATTTTCAATTATCTGCAGGGGGAGCTTCAGCGTGCCGACCCTAGCCACTCTCTAACTTTCTAGTTCCTTAAGTTTGTGGTTGAACTTGGACTCTGAGGTGCCACATAGCACTTCTCAAGTTGATCTTTTTCTCTTTTGATTTTCTAGAAAGGACGGAGGTGCTGGTGGAGGCAGCAGGGGCGTCAGCAGTGGGAAGGAAAACAACCCAAGATATCTTTTTGGCTATGATGGACAAGGTGGCTTCAGAAAAAGCCTAGGGTTAAGGCTGTGAGTGACAGAATAGGAAGCCAGAGGGGCTTCTGTGGGAGGGAAGCAGCCCTGTGGGAGAGGAGGAGCAGATGTCAGGAGTCGTGCCCAAACCTGCCTGAATGGTAGTGGTGCCAGGAGCCTCTTGGACCTGAGGCTACAAAGATGTTTTCTTCCTACTTTGCCTGGGGATTGTGAGTCAGGGGTGCAGTAGGGGATGACTCTAGGGACTAGGAAGATCCTAGATAAATAACACCAGTGCTCCAGTAGATTGGAATTCCCCAAGGACATGGCCTGTGGAGTTTTCTTTGTCTTTAACCCCCTGCCATGGGATGCTCAGTGGGCACTGGATGGATGTGTCAAGGAACCAGTGAGTAGATGAATAAATGAATGAATGAATACTGGGTGAACGAATGTGCTAAGACAGAGTAATTTTCCTCACCCCTGCCCAGGTCCATCTCCTCTCTTCCTTCTGCAATAACAGATAGACAGGGGTACATATTGGTGTCCAGGCTAGCTTTCTACTCCCTGCTTTACCGGTAACCTATGGCTGAGAAAAACCCAGGGATGACTGTGACCTGCTGTTTCTTTTTATTCGGCTCTCAAATCCAGGCTATAAACCTTGGCCCATAAGTCTAGACAAAGGGTGTGGCCTCTGAGCTTTGGGCAGACAGCCTTCTTGACCACAGGTTTTTGTCTGAAGTCAATCTCCTCTATCCGGGGGACAATTATGAATAGCCATGCCTATGCCAAAACTGGAGAGATATCCTAGGCCTTAAAAGGCTAATTAAAAGTACCCTGGGAGTCCTGAGTCCATTGCCCCAGAAACCAACAGCCCTGCTGCCTGCTCTAGCCCAGGCTCTATGACTCACAGCCTCCTGACTCAGAGTGCTCCAGGCAGGGGTAATAAGTTCCAGAGCATCCCCTCTTACCGCTGTTGGGGGGGAGGCTCTACCCAGGTGTTAATTGCCTTGACCCCGAGTCTACCAAAAACTGGCAAGCATTTGCTACTGTGGCCTGGAAGCATCAAGAAGACCAGAAGCCAACCGGGGGCACAAAGAGGCATGGTAAAAACCTGGGTTCACAACTGTGCTGAGAAATCGAGCGATCTGATGAGACCCACCATAGAATCCTCTGGTTTCCATGAAAAGTTTAGACCTATTCAGGAGGCATGGGGCCACAGGAGGGACTTAATGGGACAGTTTAGATGCAGCTCCTGTTTGCATGATGATAGGCAAATTTATACTCTCTCTAGGTCTCAGTTATTTATTATGAAACTGGAAATAATCATAGTATACACCATATAGATTGTTATGAGGGATCAACAAAATAACATGATGCCTGGTGGGTAATAAATGAACTATTGTTCTTACTTTATTTTTTAGTACTCAGAAAGAGGTCAAGGTGACCTGAACATTTATATTTTATCTAAAGTATTTTCCCTGATGTTCACCACTAACATTAAATACAACAAAGAAGGAAAGACAGATACCATATATTCACTGGGACTGGAGGGTTGATTCCTATACCAGTACACAGCATTTTAACTCCCGGGAAGTCCTCTGTGGTTACACTAACTTCCAACTGTCAACAACTCACACTTACATTGAGCTGTTACAGCTACAGAAAGGGCGGGCAATTCGTCCCAGACTTGGGATGTCCACAGTCTGCATGGAAGCAAGTTCTAACACAGACCAGAGGCATATGGTAGGGTTAGGTCTCCTTTGCAGCCATGCTTGAACTAGCCTGTCTCAGAACCATCAGCAACCTGAAGCTACACAGCTCAGACTCTACCCACACCTTCTTATGTCAAGGGTCAGGCCTGTAAACTCATGAATCTAGCAGCTATTGCTGCTGCATTGAGGCTGTTTGAATATTATTGTCATAGAATTCAAAAGTTATGGGCTGGAGGGATGGTACCATGGTTAAGAGCACTGGCTTGCTCTCATACAAGACCAGAGTTCGGTTCTCAGCACCCATGTTGGGTGGCTCACAACTGCCTGTAACTCTAATTTCAGGGCTTCTGAGCCCCCTCTTCTGGCCTACAGGTACCTATAACTGTGTGTGTGTGTGTGTGTGTGTGTGTGTGTGTGTGTGTGTGTGTGTACAATTTAAAATAAATTCTCTTCTTAAAATTATAAAGTAATTTGTAGAGAAAGGAGAGATAATAAGAATAATTTTTATGGGGTAGAGTAGAGTAGCCCTCTGGAGGAATTTCATGGAGCGACAATATTAAAACTTAGAGAAAACACTGAAAAGTCAAGAGAACTTCAAAGACCTCTAGCAAGCCCAAGAGTGCCAGGGTATGTGTGCTGGGGCTGAAAGGGAAGAGGAAATGCTGGCCACTGCTTTCTGAAAGACCCAGAAGTGTGGCTGGAGAGATGGTTCAGTGGTTAAGAGCACTGGCTGCTCTTCCAGAGGAGCCAGCCTTGATTCCCAGACCCCACATGGTGACTGACAACCATTGTAACTCCAGTTCCAAGAAATCCAATGCTCTCTTCTGACCTCCTCCAGGACTTCGTGTACATGGTGCATGGACACACACGTAGGCAAAACATCCACACACATAAAACAATACATTAAAGATGAAGCAGATCCAGGTGCTCTGGCTGGGCTGATTCTATGAAGGATGGGTTCACCAACTACTTCTGAAAATGGTGATGTTACCGATGCTCTGCCCTGATGCTTATGTCTATTAGTGAAATACTTTAGGGGAAGTGGAGGCACCATGAAGACCGGCTGGCTCACTTTTGAAGTTCTTTTAGTGATAGGAGCGGGGGCTGGAAACTTAACATGGGCCAGTGGGAGTAGAAAGAAGGACTGGGACATCGAGGATGAAGTGGGGTTGAGCCTTGCATACAGACTAGATACAGACTAGGTCAGGTCACCGGGGTTTAAATTCTGACTTTCACATTAAATTGTGCGTGGCAGGAGAGGAAAGGTAGCAAGTGAAAGATGTCCCTGAGGAACAGAATCTGAGTTCTTATGCCAGGACCAGAGGAAGAGATTTGGGGAAGAGGGCAAATTAAAGGAGGATGATGGCAGCCTTGATTTCCTACCTGTTGGATTTGAGGTACTTATGAGCTATGCAGGAACTTGCATTGCAAGCCTGGGTTCAGTAGAGAGGTGAGCTTGGGTGCTCATGTCTGAAAGTCACGTGGAAATTATCATGAAACCTGAAAATAGATGACCTCACCAGAGAGGACACATTTCGAGAAGAGGAGGGCACAAACAACCAAATCCCGAGGAATGTCTGTCTACTCTTAAAGGATTGGCGGAGAAAGCCAGTAGAGACGCTTCTGGAAGAGCCGGTGTAGGAGAAGCTGGGAGAACAGCCTTCTGTCAGGAAAGGCATGAAGGAGGAGGCTTTAGCAAGGAAGGGATTTGTAGCATTAACTTCTCCAGAAGCTGAGTTGGGGGGAGGAGAGGAGCCACCAGACACGTCTACTGGGACCCTTTGGGACACATTTACTTTGCAATGTGGATCAGGATGCAGGCGGCAGAACGTGGGAATGCTGGGAAATGAAAAAGCAGAGGAAGTCAGTGTTGAGTGCTGATAGGGAAGAAAGGAGACCATGACTCAAGGGAGAGCATGGTTTGGTGCTTCTTTATCAGTTACCTAGGGTCCTGTGTGTGCAGGAGAGGAGGAAGGAGTCGCTGGGAAGCAGGGATTAGAGAGACAGGAAGGAGCGAGATGATGGATGCTGTAGAATCTGGGAGGAGATGAGATGGAAGAACTGCCCAGAGACCAACTGTCCCGTTTTGAGTGAGTGAGGTCTCCTGGCAATGGCACTGTCTTGGATGGGATCCAAGCAAAACTCTCCTTGCACTGAGGCCAGCAACACGGTGGTGACATCTACACACCCTCCTCAACCTCAAACACAGTGTCCGCCTTTTCTCTGTGACCAGTCTTCCCTCTTTCTAGAATTCATAAAAGACCAGAGCTAAAGTACGGCTTTCAATATTCTAATTTTCCAACAAATTTATTCCCTTTCTGGGTTAGCCAAATCAAGGAGTCCTACCCTTACCTAAATTCCCAAATTTAATTAGTCAACTTCCTCCTTCCCCTTCGGGAGGTAGAAAAGTATACCTGTCCTTCCCCTCCCCTTCCCAGCCTTTCCTTATCTAAGCGAAGGGCCCCATGGGAACTTTCAACTGATTTATTACAGCTGGTTTCTTCTAGCCAGGCTGGCTCTGGTTAACCTTCTCCAGACCCTGGGGGCCACTTTTAGGGAGCTCTGGTAGGTATTCTGACCTGCTAATAGGTCCCTAAAGGGGAAGTCCACACTGTCACAGTAGATCTTACTACCCAACACCTAGTGAAATCCTAGGCTTTGCTGAGCTCAGCCAAGACACCACAGGAAACATGTGATCTGGGGTTCCCAGAGAGACTGCCATATCTCAAAGAATAACGCTGAACAGAAGGAAGACGCAGTTAGTGGAAGAGAAAGAATTTTGGGTTTTATTTAAAGGGCCCCCACCCCTTATTTTGTGATTCTGTATTTGAGAGGGAGGAGTGTTGTGACCCAGCGGGGAAATGGAGGAAATGTACTGTACTCAGACTGTACTGTTCTCAGGTAGCCTGTTACATTATTAACTATGAGACAAATGAGGAGCCCCATAGTTACAGTTGCATAGCCAAGGCCTGCTTTCCCTTTGTTTTCCTTGCAGGGAATGACTTCTGCACAGTGTGTTGGCAACATGTTGCTTAGTCAGGGTCTGGGTTTCTTTTCTCCTGTTTCACTTTCAGGGAACAACACCTCACTGCTGCACCAGTTCACATGCAAAGCTTTCTAAGGACAGGTCATTAGTTTGGGCAACAGGGGAAAAAAATGCTCTGAACTCCTCATGGACTTCATTAATCTTGATTCTTGAGACACTTGCTCATGAAGCTCGGTCCCGTGCCATCTCTATAACCACAGCACGGCACACCCTGCCTCTGCCTCATCCTCCTGGTTAAATTGATGGTTGCAGGAGAAGGGAGGGGCTAAGTTAATAACAGGTGACAAGTGAGCCCTGAACTTCTGCCCTGCGACACTTTCAAAACTTGGCAATAACACAAATGTGGGCTGGGCAGCGGTGGCGCACACCTTTAATCCCAGCACTTGGGAAGCAGAGCCAGGTGATCTCTGTGAGTTTGAGGCCAGCCTGGTCTACAGAGCGAGATCCAGGACAGGCACCAAAACTACACAGAGAAACCCTGTCTTAAAAAACAAAAAAACAAACAAAAACCAACCAAACAAAACAACAACAACACAAACAACTAAAACCACAAATGTGAGGAGTTTAACTCCCCGCCATTTTTTGTTTGGAGATTTAAGAAGATAGTCATAGTGACTTTGTGATGGTTCAACCTATAAGGCCCTCATCCTAAGCCCAAGGGCCTGAATTTGTCCCCCACACAGGTGTTGGGAAGACAGTTGCCCGCCCGCCCTCTCTCTCTCTCTCGATATAGATATATAGATAGATATAGATATCACACACACACACACACACACACACACACATACTCATGAACGTGCAAGTGTACTCACAAAATAAATAAGTGTCAAAAATACAGTCACAAAAGTTGAAAAAAATGTTCAAATATAGAGTGTGCTCTGCCTCAAAGTTAGAACTGGAGTAAAAATTAGAAATTTGTGTATGTGCAATGTGTATTTCCAGGTGCAAAAACATTGCTAGCCAGGCTTTATTCTCTCATTTCCCGAAGTATCAATCTTGTTCTTTTTATGTTGCAGTAACACAAATGTTTAATACAGGCTCGTAAAATGTGGTCATTTTGTCTGAGTGTTGACTGCCAAAGTGACCCAGTGAGTCTGTAAGGGAAAGGGTATGTCCGTGTCTGCTCTCTTAAATCTCCAGCATTAATTGCAGGTTCGTATGGAGGCTGGGTACCAGTGTGAGAATCAGATGGTCTTGTTAATTGATCATTCTTTGTCAACGCCATCAACTCCCATGCTCTCCTCATGCCTCAGTTCCTCTCCAGTAACATATAATTATTGTAATAATAGTAACCTACCTCAAGAGATGGGGAGATTAAATATCACACACACACACACACACACACACACACACACACACACACACATGTGGATGCTCCCCACAGACGCCCTCTGTACACCCACACTCGAGCATATCTGCTACAAGTTTGGACTACTAAGGTGCAGGCACGTCGATCGTTCTCTGAGGCTTGTCCTCCAGTGGCGGGTGCTGCCTTGCCGACCGTGCCTGTTATGAACCCTCCTGAGGTCACCCTGCTGGACCTATTGGTGCAGGGCTTTAAGAACTAGCAAGTACCCTCTGGGAGGAACAGTGTTGCCACAGTTCAGAACCCCAAGATCCCGTGAATGTGACTGGATCCTCCCTCACCCTACCACTGTTCTCGTTCATTGCTTTCCTGTTGGAGAAACAAATAAACAAGCAAATGAAAATCCACTTGCTCAGGACCCTCTCAGGCTGTGCTAGGGATTTGGACCTGAAATGAATACTATTTTGCATAATGCTTGGTGCTTCATAGTCAGAAGATGATTAAGGAATTTAATCAATATATATATATATATATATATATATATATATATATATATATATATATATATATATATATATATCAGTTTGGGTTAAGTATAGAAATTAGAGACTTAACTATTTATAACTGAGTGACCTGCTAATCTGTCATCAGAATTACAAGTTATCACAGGGAGGTCAGAACAAGGACTGGAGGTAAGCAAACACCCCAGGGAATGCCGTGGCCTGAGTTCAAAACTGAGGAGCCATAGGGTCCTGGAAGTTCTAGGTGCAGGGCCTGAAGGGTGCAGCTGCATCAAGGGAGATCAGCGATAATGTAATGCTCCAGTTCTCAATCATTTCTCAAGAGACGGACAGGTTTGAGCCCGAGGCTCATTTATTTGGGGTTGAGATACTGTTTTTGCTGACCAGGCACCAAAGACCCATGACATTTGTGTAGGTGAGGCAGAGCATTGGAACCCACAGGCTTTCAGTTTATTAATAGTCTTCTGTTACACTTACTAACAGGCAGCTATGGGAAAGAACTCTTCCTTTGTAACCACCCAGCCTTGCTTTTGTTGTTGTGTTAGCGCTGGCACAAGAAACTCCATTTTGATTCTGACACCTTTCACAATGTGCTCCCAAAAAGAGGAAACCTTGTAATAATGGGAAGCAAGCCTGTGGAGAACACAGCAGAGGAATAGGGAGACGTAGGGTTAGGGAGAGGGCCTGGGAAGGATTCCCAGGACTCCAAACTGCTGAGTTGAGTGCTCTGCTAAAAGGCAGGAAGTATCCCCTTCTGTAAGATGTTGCTAAGGCGCAAAGCCACTACAGAGAGCTAGGGGACCATGATGCAGAAGTACAGCACCCAGAATGGGCAGGCCCTGGGTGGCAGTAATTGCCAAAAGTGACAGCCAAGCAGGCAACTGGGTACAGGGACTCGATCTTCAAAAATCCAAATATAATCTTAGAAGAGTTCTCGTCTGCTTGCTATAGCATGGTTGGAGACAGAGCCACCATGATATGATTTTTCAGTTGGATAATGCCGACTGTATCAGCAACCACTGTTGGTGCTGTCTACTGGAGCCATCATTTAGGGCTAGGATGTTTGAGACTCCATGGCATAGGTAGAAATGAGGCTTCCTGGGTCTTTGATGCATATATTGATTCACCTTACCCTCGGGATCACTGATGTGTCACGGTAAAAGCTTAGCTGTAAGAGAGGGTGGTTGGCTGCATCATAGGGATGGGAGTTATAGAAACATTTCTGCACATCCCAGGCCCATTCTAGCAAGCCCTCTTTGAGAAACCTTCTAAGGCAAATGAGGATGCTGTAAAGATCCAGTTCATGATGGTGATGGTTTGAATGAAATGGCCCCCATAGACTCATATATTTGAATGCTTGGTCCCCAGTTGGTGAAACTGTTTGGGAAGGATCAGGAAGAGGTGTGTCAATAGGGGTCATTCCCAGTTAGTTCTCTTTGCCTCAGGGTTGGGTCTCAAGACATAAGCTCTCAATTACTGCTCCAGCGCCCTGCCTGCCTGCTGCCATGTTCTCTGCTATGATGGTTGGAAGCTCTAAGCCTCTGAAACAGTTACTTTTCCACTTCTGTGATAAAATACCATGACCGAGACAACTTAAAGGAGAAAGAGTTCTTCTGTGGGTTACAAAGGCAATGAATGGTTCTCAGGCAGTCTCATCTCAGAGCCTCAGAGCCTACCACGCTGAAAGGCAACACTGTGATGCCTTGGGGCTACTGTAGGGTCAACTGTGTACTTAAAACAGTCTATCTTGGCCAGCCCTTAACACAGTGCTATTATTTTACCTCCTTCTTAATTTTAAAGGAGAAAACTGAGGTTAGGAAGTAGGTCTTTATTTTCAAAACATGGAGGGGTTTACTGGGTTTACTTACACCAAAAAGCAATGGTCTGAGCCACTGAATCTTGATATCATAATTCTTCATTTGGGGGGGGGGCTGTAGTTTTTCATTGAAAATAGATATTTTTCACATAATACATTCTAATTATAGTTTCCCTTCCCCCCAACTCTTCCCATATCTCTCCCAACTCTCCATCCACTCAATCCACAGCTTTTCTTTCTCTAACTAGAATACAAAAAGGCATCTAAAGATAATAATAAAGTAATAGAAAATAAAATAAGATAAAATAGAAACAAATAAGTAGGAGTAGGATGAAGCCAACAAACTACCACGAGAAAATGATACAAAAAAAAAGCACAGTAAGCATGCAGAGACTCTCACATTTGTACACACAGAAACCCCACAGAAACACAACACTAGAAACCATAACACATGCACAAAGACCTGCAGGAGAGAGAAATAGAGAAAGAATGAAAAGAAGGAAGGAAGGAAGGAAAAAAAGAAAAGAAGAAAGAAAGAAAATGCCCAGATAAAGCATTATGAGACAAGGAACTTCCAAAATGCCATTGTGTTTGTTTCCCATTGACCATCTACTGATAGTCATGGGGTCTGTCCTTAAGAGTGGTTCCTATACTTAGTGAGATGCCATTGGAGTAAACTAAATTTTCCTTTTCCAGTGGTTTGTCACTTGGGAATAGCTTCTGGCTTAGGGATGTTGGCTTGTGTCCTCTTCTCTTCTCATCCCTAGGATCCCTCTGGCTTAGTAGACCCATGCAGGTCCTGTGCCGGCTGCCACTGTCTCCATGAGTCCATATGCACATCCACCCTGCTGTGTTTAGAGGGCTTTGATTCCTTGGTGTCCTCCATCCCCTCTGGCTCTTGCACTCTTTCTGCCTCGTCTCCTCCATGTTCCCTAGACCCAGGGGAGGGATTTGGTGGAGACATCCCATTTAGGGCGGAGTGTTCCAAGGTCTCTCACTCTCTAATCTTTGTTCTGTTGTGGGTCTCTGTATTTGTTCCCATCTGCTGAAGGCGGAAACTTCTCTGATGATGGCTGAGCACAGCACTGATCTATGAATCTAGCAGAATGTCTTTAGGAGTCATTTGATTACTACATCCTTTCAGCAGAACAGTAGTGTTCAGATTACTCTTAGGTCCTGGACTATCTAGTCTCAGGTTCTTGGCCACCCAAGCAGTGTCAAGAATGGATTCTATCTCGCCGGGTGGTGGTGGTGCATGCCTTTAATCCCAGCACTCAGGAGGCAGAGGCAGGCGGATCTCTGTGAGTTCGAGGCCAGTCTGGGCTACCAAGCGAGTTCCAGGAAAGGCGCAAAGCTACACAGAGAAACCCTGTCTTGAAACAAACAAACAAACAAACAAGCAAACAAAGAAAGAAAGAAAAGAAAAGAATGGATTCTATCTCATGGAGTAATGGAGTAGACCTTAAATCCAATCAGATAGTGGTTGGTTACTCCCACAAGGTTTGTACCACTATTGCACCAGGCTGGTCACCATTGTAGATCATAGGTTTTGTAGCTGTGATTACCTTTCTTCTTTGGTAGGATGCAGAGTCCAGTACCATGAACACCAGTCCATAGGGGTGAAAGCTCTAGCTAGGCACCAGCTTGACTTCGCCATGTTTATAGAGTTGTATAGGTGTTGTCCTCAGTGATAAGCTCTTACTATCAGTTTGTGAAGAGCAACTAATAACCTTAGCAACAACCTAGGTTGTTTGAGGTGTCCCAGAGGCCCCTTTGGTCAACAACTCAATTAGATGTAACCCCTTGTCAGAATTGGAGGTCTTATTTGGTGATGAGAGATGTCTGGCTGGGGCTGTATCGCCCATTATTTGTGATTTAGATTTCTTTCATATATATATATATAAAGATGCTGTTAATGTATTAGGTTTCCACATGGTCTCTCAAATGCCCCTTAGTTTTACCTGTCACTTTCCACATTCCCGCCCTTATGCGCGCCCCACCTTCCTCTCTTTTAATCCTCCTGTTCTGTCCCCCACCCCACCCTCATCCATCCATAGCTATCTAGTCTATTTCAAGAAGTGGGGATTTTCACCTTGGCCATTTGCCTGAGAGTGATGTTCTTTATTAGATGAAAGAGCACATCCTGTTGTATAGTAGGTCTTCTAGCACAGAGCACACCATTTCTTTCTTTTTTTTCAATATGTTTCTTGAATACTATTACATTCATGCATTGGAAAACAATAATCACATCCCCAAAAGATAAAAGCCTACTGTGATCTTCTTCAAATCTCAGATTGAAAATTGAACACTATCACGATGATATTTTGAGGTAGGACTTTCCCCCCCTCTCATCCCAATTTATCAATAATTTCATGTGTTTTGCCATAGTTTTGAAGAGTCTTGTTTTTTTAGATCTTCCATATAACCCTTTGATCCATTTCAAGTTCAGTTTTTGCCTCATTTTTCTTTGATTACTTTAAATATATTATTGGCATATATTCATTGTACAGAATTGTGCACTTCATAAAGACATTTCATTTATTCAAATACAGTATAGTATTTTCATGGTTCTGGCTGTTAGCATTTAAACATTACCCGGCCTGCCCCTGGGGGATACTTTTGGCAGGGTGCACTTGCTAACCCAGGCAAACACTTAGCCCAGGTCCTACGATGTACGTCATTACGTAGTTGTGCTGCGTGGTTGCGTAGTCTCTATGCATAGGTGCAATCCCCTTTAAGAAAAACACCTCCCCTCTTCTCTCTCTCTCCTCCTCCCTCCCTCTCTCCCCTTCTCCGCTTCCCCCTCTCTTTCCCTTCTCCCTTCCCTCTCTCTCCCTCTTTCCCTTCTCCTTTCCCCCCGTTAATAATAAAACTTTCCACCTGCATGATGTGAGTGACTTTCCACCGAGCCCCTTGGCTCCACCCACCAAGCTCCCCCCTACCCCCGCCATTTTTAAATTACAACACTCACCCCTTCAATTATGACGTATTGCTTTGCTGCATTCAGTAATCTGGGTTGACAGTTACTGTCTTTCAGATCTTAAAATACCCGGATCCATGCCCTCCTGGCTTTTAGAGCTTCGGTGGAGAAATCTGCTGGTAATTTTGACGTGTCTGCCTTGATATGTGACTGGGTGCAGAAGCAACTTGCAATATTAGTATTTGTTCTTTGACCTCAGTGTTTAAATTGTAATATGATGTGGGAGTTTCTTCCCTGGTCTGTTTAGCATTCTGAACCTCTGCATCTTTTTCCTTAGATTTGGGAAATTTTCTGTGGCGTTTTTGTTTTTCATTTTTTCTTCGTATTTATTTATTTGTTTGTTTGTTTGTTTGTTTGTTTGTTTTTTTGAGACAGGATTTCTCTGTGTAGCCCTGGAGCCTATTCTGGAACTCACTCTGTAACCCAGGCTGACCTCGAACTCACAGAGATCTGCCTGCTTCTGCGTCCTGAGTGCTGGGATTAAAGGCGTGGGCTACCACAGCCCGACTTCTCTGGTGATTGTTGTTGAGTTTATTTTATGCACTTTTAGCTTGTAGTTTTCTATGCCTGTGATTCCTAGATTAGTCTTTTGATAGTGTTCTCTAGACCTTGTGTGTTCTGTTTGTACTTCTACATTATGTTGACTTTATTCTTGTCTAGATGTTCCAATTCTCCTACCTTGTCTTTGACTCTGTTGTTCTGCCTTCCACTTGATCTGTTGGTGAGGCTTTCCACGGAAGATGGAGTTTGTTTGTTTTTGTTGTTTGTTTACTAAACAATTAAATCATGAAAGCTCTGCCCTCAAGAATGGATAAGTGCCATTGTCAAAGGAACAGGTTAGTTATAAAAAGAGAGTTGAGTCTCCTTTTCCTGTCTCTCACGTCTGCCCCCACATGATGTGATGCTACATGAAGTCCCTAGCTTGATGCTGACACCATGCTCTTGGACATCCTGGTCACAGAGCTGTGAGTCTAATAAATCTCTATTCTTTATGAAGTACCCAAATATCATAGATATGTTATAATAACTGAAAAAAGATGTCCTTCTTAATGGTCTTATTCCTGACTTGCCACATTCTTTCTTCTCAGCCTCATAGAGGACCTCCATCCTGGTTTTTTCCTCAATCTCTTTAGTGTTACAAGGACATATGAGATTATTTTCTTCCTGTTTTTATATAAAGGTCACATTATGAGCATTGCTCAACACCTTTCTATTTTTCAATTATATACACCATATATATAGATGAGAGAGAGAGAGAGAGAGAGAGAGAGAGAGAGAGAGAGAGAGAGAGGTCTCTTGTAACAAAGATATGCCTCAAACTTGTTATGTAGTTGAGTATGACCTTGAATTCCTGATCTGTTCCCTAACTACTGGGATTGCAGGTGTGGCCCACCATGAAATTTGGGATTCCTCTCTCTCTCTCTCTCTCTCTCTCTCTCTCTCTCTCACCCTCTCCTTTCTCTTTCTCTTATTTCCGGCTGCCTTGGACTCACCAAGTGGACTCACCAATTAGCCTGTACTGGCCTTGAATTCATGACATCCTCCTGTGGTAGTCTCCTCACTACAGAGATTGCCAGTGGGAGCCACCTGCTCAGGTTTTCTGTGCAGTTTTATAAAAAGCACCATCACAGTTGTCTAGTATTCCACTTCATGGATGTTCTATAACTTAGTCATTTCCTATTGAAGAAAGAGGGAATATTCCTATCTTTTTTTACTGTTGCAAGACACTGCAAGTAATAACCTTGCATGTTCGTCTCTTGGCTTTATAAGGCTGTAGCTGCAGGTTAAATTTCATAGTTTTAATGAGGAAAAATATCCAAGTGTTTACAACTTTGTGGACAGTTACCAGGAATTTTGACAAGGTAAAAATCTAGATACAAAAGCACTTTCATCTCTAATATTGGCTCAGATGATAGTGACAGACCTCATACCAGTTGGCTTGCCAAGGACACACGTAGGAAGGGCAGGCTTTCCATCAGCTCCTTTCATGAGTTATGCATTGGATTGACTCATGGCCATTCATGTTAGTGGGTGAGTCTGCAGTATCTACCTGAGACTGTCTTCCTCTTTTCTTTCTGTACAGGTTTGAGGAAAAAACTTGGACAAGCTCTTAAAATTCTTCCTTGTATTATCTAGACCTACGACACTAGAAAACAGAACCTAGACTCATAGCCCTCTGCAAAGTGCCCTAATGAAATAGAGAAGCCAGAGGCCCTGAGGTCAACAAAACATGAAGGAGTAGTTTTATTCTATATTTTGGGTTTGAGGTAGGGTCTTGCTATGTAGCCCAAGATGGCCTCAAACTCACAATCCTCCTGCCTCAGCTTCTGAAGTGCTGAGATCTGAAATGCATACACCACTGTGGAGGCCCACAGAGGTTTCCTAGTGAGATCTGGGCTTGCTTTACCCAGCAGAGCTACATAACTTGGGGATGATTTGACCACATGCGTGGTTACCAGGTGTTTGGAAGGGTCTACACTTGGTCGGCCATGTGGTATGCTTTGATCTAGCAAGGGGGAGGTCTTTTGCCACACTCCTTGACATTGTTATAAAAAGCCCTTTTGAACAGACAGAAGGGGCTGGTGGATATTGATTGAGGTCCTCCCGAAGCTATCCTATGTTTCTGTCTGTCTCATTTCCTCTGTCTTTCTATCTACAAATTTCTTATTCCTCTCTCCTCCTCACAGGAACCCTGTAAAAAGTGGTAGCTGGCCTCCCACATACCACCATCATGCCCAGTCATACTAAAGTAGACTGTTGACAGTGTGATTCTTGCATCTGCATGACTTTAGGTCATTTTAACCTCTCAGCCTCTCTGTTTTCATATGGGAAACAGGAAGAAGTCTGAACTCTTTAAAGGTGGTTGTGAAGATAAGACATAATGTGTAGAAAACACACCTCAGGCAGTACCAGCCTCTCCCTGGTATCCACATCAGTGACTCATAACCTCAGCTTCAAAGCCATCTTCTGATTGATGCTTTGACTGCTGGTGAGCAGCTCACAAGTGGTTTGCCACATCCTGTTGATGACACAGTCTTCCTCACCATACAGCAGTGTTAAGCATCAACTCCATCCTTGTAACATCAAAGGACTTGGGATCATCAATTAGTCAGAAAGCTACTTTTCCCTGCACAGTCCAACACATCATGATGCTGGCCCTTAAGAAGCATCAAGGTTTATCTAGGGTCAGATAAGCTTGGAAATCCTACCAATTGGACCACCCACAGCCACATAGCTTAGTGACAGGTGTCTGGACTCACAAGAAGCAAAGAGCCATGCCACGCAGAGCAGACATTTTCAGCTGGGGTCCAAGCTGCAGTTTCTGGTTCTCTACTTTCATTATTTGGGGATGTCTTGTCAACCCTCTTGACACAGAGGTCTCTGTCCTCCCATGAAGGAAATGAATATATTCTGAAATACAGACAACTCTGGGCATGACAATAATGCAATGATGGATTGCCCTGATGTTTCTTCATCCCCTGAATCCATTAAAGAGGGGAATTAAATTCTACCTAATCAGGACCTTCATTCCTCTCCTTAATTGCTTTATAAACTACTGCACCAAAAAGCCACAAACGAGGCACATATTAGCTATTCCCCATCCCATCTTCACCTTCAGCCTATCCTCACCACAATCCAATCTTTCAACCCTTCAAAATTGCTCAGCAGCAAAGCCCTGGAAAGCATCTGGTTGGTTACACAGTGTTCTGGGAGCTGGGGGAAGTCTGCTAATGGGATTCACAGTTCTTA
Organism: Onychomys torridus; assembly: GCF_903995425.1. Lineage (NCBI taxonomy): Eukaryota > Metazoa > Chordata > Mammalia > Rodentia > Cricetidae > Onychomys > Onychomys torridus. Next base: position 21,480,299 of record NC_050457.1, on the reverse strand, counting down.
GGCAGAAGAGAGTGAGTTAGAAAACGCACATCACGCACAGGACCCTATCCTATCATTCAGCGGAATGAGACACTGACACCATTCTTCCTGAACTGAAACCCTTGACAAGTTATTTGCATATTCCTTTCGGGATGCTTTGATCTAAAAGACAGTCAGTCATTAGAGGCTGTCAGTTTACTTCATGAGAATTCTGAGTACTTGAAAGCAGAGGGAAACTTCTCTCCGAAAGTTCTCTCTTTCTTCTACCTTTTTATGGCCTTGAAGAAAAGAAGAGGACTAAGTGAATGTCAAAATCCTAACCCTAACCAGGTTCACTAGTGCCTGTAAAAAATCTGATCGAGATTGTTGGAGGCCATACCAGGACTGGTAATTCTTTGTCTGTTCTATTATTTAGTATATTATTTGTTTTCCTAATACATTAGGAAATACTACTACATATGCAACATGCAGAATGGTGGCCACTAGCCATGTGGGCTATTTGCATTTTAAAATAATTACAATTCAGTTGAATTACGGTCTCGGGTCCTCCACAGCGCTTGCTCTGTCACTGCTGCTCAATGCTCCCTGTGTCTGTTGGATGGTGCCACTGCAGGCTGTGGAAATGGGCAGACAGCTGTGTGAAGGAGCCTTAATCTCCCAGCCTGGGAACCTCGAAGAGCTCCACAATGGTTAATCATCTAATTAGCAGCCTTTTGTAAAAGCCTTTCTCTCTTATTAGCGTGTGATCTTATTCATCCCTCTTTCATAAACTACCTAGCCATGGAGAGATAGTTTGCAAATTAAGGTTCGCGTGCTCCTGGTTCTAGACCTTGTTAACTGTCAGGGTCACACGTCAGTTCTTCTGAGTCACTAAGCTTGGCTTAATCTATTAAATTTTTTTTTGATTAAATATTATCAATGACCTGCTTCATTCCCCCAAAGGAAAAAAAATGCATTGGTTTTGCATAATGCTGGCATTCATCTGATAAACATATGCAAATGTAGCATGGAAATTGGGTTGGATGTGTGAGAAACATCAGCAAACTGAACTGAATTTGATGCAGCTTCTGATTATGAGTTCACCCTCAAGCCTTGATATTTTAATTCAACTTGACCTGCATAGAAGGAAGGGAGAGGCAATATTTTATGAGACTGGCTAATGAAATCTTCACTATCCTGTATTGATGTGTTCTTCCTGAGGTGTGTCTGGGGCAGCTGCTGTTTGTTTCTTCTAGCTCCCTTACTACCCACTGTCTGAGCCTCACCAACCACCAGCTGTTACTTGAGCAGAAGGAAAATGGAGTGAACCGTGAATGTCAATATAAATCTTCGTAAAAGCTCCTTCTTGGCCATGAAAGTGGGTGATGTGGTCCTGTTGGATGCGTGTAAAACATTAACTTGGAGAGAGCATCTTCTGCACTGAACATGTAAAGACCACGACAACCCCTCTTCTCTGTTGAGGGAACTGAGCCAAGCAGAGGTTAGACAATCTGCTCAAGTTCGAATAGCAGGCAGTAAAACTAGACAGTGTGGGTAGGACCACAGCCCAGTGCTTAGGAATGAGGCTCATCACTGTGTCTGCCCAGGTCCCTTCCAGACTATGTCTTGAGCATAGCGTGGGATGGGTGGGTGGATGGGGAGTCTATTGGTTCCCAAAGGTGTCACTACTTCACGTGGAAGGATGAGAGCCCCATGGCAGGTGGCATGGACTTATCCCAAAGATGTCAGGGACACCAAGGATCCATCTGGGTTGTTTCCATTCTTCCCCCATCTGGGCTGGTTTTCTTGGCCAGAAATGGAGGGAAGAGAATTCTGCTCTGTCCCCTCTGTCCAGGCCTGGGCCTCAGTGCTCACCTGGGTGCTCAGGGAAAGCCGGGGAGTGTTTTGTAATGGTCCCTCTGCCCCTCTTTGGTGGGCTGGAAGCAGACAGGCATTTGTGGGAATTGGAGAGCTGGCTTGGTTCTTTGGAAATAGAAACCTGCCTTTGGCAGTTGAGGGTGACAAGCCAGGAGCATTTATGCTTCAAGAGCCATTTCTGACTGTTAAAAACTCAAGAGATAAAAAGACTTCTTCTTGCCTCGTGGTGGTGGTGCATGCCTTTAATCCCAGCACTCAGGAGGCAGAGCCAGGCAGATCTCTGTAAGTTCAAGGCCAGCCTGGTCTACAGAGCAAGATCCAGGACAGGCACCAAAACTACATGGAGAAACCCTGTCTCAAAAAACAAAAAACAAACAACAAAACAAAACAACAAAATAAGACTTTTTCTTGTGGATTGCTCCTGGTAGTTCCACTCACAGCTTCTGAGGTACGGAAATGTGTGGGATGGCCTTACATTGAAGTCCAGTGTACAGGCATCTGCTTGGGAGCGCTTGGTTGGCTCACAAGCAGTTCTGGCTCATGGGAAGCCTGCGTGATGAGCACAGTGAGGTCCTGTGAGCTGAGCTGCTGCTGGGAGCCACCTCCCCACTCCGTGTCTTCAGCAAGGACACTGACAGCAGGCGGGATGACAGGGCCGGATTAGCAGGAGTGATAACCTCTCTCTGGCTGCCTGGGTGGTCTTCATTCCTGCCACCCTTGAAAAGATAATCAGATACTGGGTGGAAAAGAAGCTTCTAGATCACAGGCCCACCCTCCTTGTTGTTCTACAGACGAGGAAACCGGATCTCGGAGTGGTAAGAGGACATGCCCAAGATCGGTTTGATTATGATCGCTGATGTCATCCAGAGGAAACCAGCTCTGCTTTGGTCCCAAATTTCAAAGTGGAGCCAGTTTGTTCACATGCATCTGAAAGGCCTTAGTGCTGCTTCATGTTGAAGTCTCATAATGTTGACACACTCAGCACTTCTAGGCAGAGAGAATTGTGGGAAAGGAGATGAGCTGTTTAATGCTTACTCAGAATGGCTAGCCCACTAAAAGGATTTCAGGGTCCTTGTCTCCAAAGACGGTACTGGGATGGGATGCAGACTATCGGAAGAAAGTACTTAATGCATAGCAGTGGAAAAGATCAGAGAAAAGAAACTTCTACATTTAGCCAAAGGAACAGCAGGAGTAATTTAGTTCTTGGAGAAAAGACGAATTCTTTTTTCCCACCAGCTTTCTGAAGTCTTTGATTCTTATACTCAGGCAAATGGCCACAAGGGCCCTCTGACACCTAGGCATGATGACTAGTGTCCGGGGGAGGTGCCAGAAGGCATGTTTCTGAGACACTACACCCATGGGGCAGTATCATGCTCCTGGTGATTGTAGGTGCCACCTACTAATTTAGCTGCCTGTTTAGAGCCTGTCATATTCTTTGCTTCTGAGAACAAGGACATGTCAGGACACACCAAGGGCAGAACCGCAAGCCAGGGAGGCCTCATTAGAATCTGGTCATCCCAGTCCAACGGTGCATATTGAATACCTGTTGTTTGGCCCATTCCTGCTGGGAGGCAGAGATGTGATGGGCACTGTGCCTGATGAGGAAATTAGATTTATGTAAGTCCAGTGGCTTTTAAAGCAATGTAATGGTATAACATGCTATATTATAACAGGCAATGATATGTTTTAGGAACACATTATAGAAGAGCAGATTCTGCCCAGGAGCCTGGGAGGATAGTTCCTGGGAGAGGTAACATTTTATTTATGCTCTTAATTAGTATGTGTTTCTTTCCAAATGCTGTCTTAGGTGCTGGGTTTATCAAAGCCATGTTGGTCTCTGCTCTGAAGGAATTTGAAGTTAGTAGGTTCTCTGTAGAGGGAAAAGACTCCTAGTGTCTTCCAGAGCTGGGGGTGGGGGAATCCAGTGAGCATACAGCTAGGGATGACCAGATAAAGCAAGGTGTGTGCAGGAACCCGAACCTAATCCCACAGGCAACAAAGAGGTAGCAATAATTTAAGGAGAGGGAGTGGTGTGATCATTTGAGCACTTTAAAGTTAATTAACCACAAAGATTTAATTCAACAAAAAGGAAAACATGGGATAACCAGAGAAACAGGCAAATGTGTAATTCTGGAGTGGAGAACCGCCTTTCAGTGTATTGTCTCAGAACCTTTGAACCTTATAGGGAAACAAGACTGGCAAACTTGACCATGTGAAGATTTCATTGATGGCTCAGAAGATCAAAGTGTATGAATGGGGAACTGGACTCATGAGGAGTAAGGGCTATGACAGGGTGAGAGAGAGATAAGAGAGGGTGGGGTGGGGGTGACAGAGTAAATAGAGTGTCCTATGCACATGTATGAAATTGTCAAAGAACAAATTGAATCAATAAAAAATACTGAAAATAAATAAAAGTGTAAAAATGAAGTGTAATACAAACTGAGGTTAAAACCAAGAGGTTTTAAGTGTTTAAGGTTAAAAAGGACAAAGCTGGACAGGTGAGATGTCCAGTGGGTAAGGATGCCTGCCAAGCCTCCCATCCCCAGGACTCACATGGTGAAAAGAGGCAAGAGCCCTAACAAGTGACCTCTGACCCCCTTGCACAAGTGCCCCAATGCATCCATATGTAAATAAATAAATAAATAAATAAATGTAGTTTACATTTTTAAGGGACAAAATAGGAGGAAGTTAATAACCCTGACGTGCAGATGACTCCTGCACATGCATAAAAAAAAGGACACCTCATAGGAAATGAGCCCAGAGCTTGAATAAAATATTTGCAAAAGGAGATATTCAAATTATTAGAAGGTGAACAATGTTCAAAATTCACCGGTTAAAAGAAATGGAAACATGTAGATGGTTTTCAGTTGCTATTAAGTTTCAAACCCAGGAACAAACAACTGGGGTGCCTAGTTAACATACCAAAGCAGACCTAGCCACAAGGTTCTCCCAGCATCCCTCAGTCCCTGCCTGTTACAGGTATGGCTGGCACACCCCGCCCTCTACCCTGAACTCTCCAGGCCAGTGGCTGGACTGCCCTTCCCCTAGAGGCCCTTCCCTGTATCATCCAGACAGTTTGGTTTACCTCCCCCCTCCTTTTTTATACCTTTGGCTTCCAGGCTGCTGCACCTGGTTCCCCTCCCCTCCCCCTTCCTTCCCCTCCCCCTCTGCCCACATGGCCCAGCTCAGTGTAGTCATGTCCACTCTGGACTCTCCCAGATGTCCCTGTCTCTACCTGCACTCTCCCTTAGAGCCACAGTAAAAGTTTCTCCTCCACCATAGCTAGGAGCAGTCATACCTTTCCCTTCCCTTTCTATTTCTTCATTTTTCATTCACTTGCTATAGACTTTTCTTTTAAACAAAGACAAGGATGCCTGTATTGGTTCAAAATTAGTCCTGGCTAGCACAGTCTGGGTGAAGATGTTTTGAAGAGCAATTTGCAATGTGCGTGAGAATTCTAGAGGCACCCCACACAGTGCCTCAGCAAATTTTCCTTCAGGAATATACTCAAGGAAATATGCCAACTTACTCCTCTCTCACCCATTTCAATAGTCCTTATAGTCGGGGTGGGGGGTGACCCAAAACAATTCAAAGGAAACCAAAACAATAACCCCAACCCACAAGGAAACAACATACATGCCCAGCCCTGATGTAACAGTTTGTTTGGCATCATGGCAGAGGCACAGAGATGCCAGGCAGCCATTCAGAAGGGTGGGGTGCTCCATTTACCGACCTGGAAACATGCCCACAATGCATTGTTAGAGGAGAAAGATACTGGAAACAACCTCAGCAAGAGCTCCCTTTTGAAAATACATGTCTTATGTACCTAAGAAAAGTTCTGGGAGGGACGACAGTCAAGGATTGTGTCATCGTTACTGCCCGTCAGCAGTGGTAAGGCTGTCTTTCCTTATTCCAGCTTTTATTCTTTCATTCTTCACTATCAAACATGGATTAACAGGAGGAATACAGTAAATTTTGAGATAGTTCATCTGAGGAACAAAAGATGAAGGCTACTTAGGTTTCCATCATGATCGGGGGAGAATGATGAAGACTTGGATGGACTCAGTGGCTTCTGTGTCCAATTGTACACTGGAAGCAACTAGGGTGGTACCAAAATGCAGAGCAGAGTCTCCGGGGTGGGGCCTTGGTGCTGGTCTATTTTATCTGCAGACATTTCAAAGATAAATTTAACATGGATAACCAGACATAGGCCCATCGTTCTAGGGACCAGAGTTGATTGTGGAGGGAAAGGGGTTTTGGATTCAGATTCTGTTTCAAGAGTGGGATTTCTAAAAATAGATATCAGTTTAACATTCTATCTTAGTTACCATTGGTAACTTACCACTTGACATACCCTGTAATCATCTGAAAAAGGGTCTCAGTTAAGTAATGGCCTTTATCAGATTGGTCTGTGGACATGTCTATGAGGGATTGTCTTGAGTGGGTTTTTGTTGTTGTTTTTTGTTTTTTTGTTTTGTTTTGTTTTTTGAGACAGGATTTCTCTGTGTAGTTTTGGTGCCTGTCCTGGATCTCACTCTGTAGCCCAGGCTGGCCTCAAACTTACAGAGATCCGCCTGGCTCTGCCTCCTGAGTGCTGGGATTAAAGCCCTGTGCCACCACCACCCAGCATCTTGAGTGTCTTAATTGACATAGGAAAGCACACTGTGATCCAGTGCTGTTTTCTGGGCAGGTGGTCCAGCCAGCACTGTGGAAGAAAGCTGGTTAAGCATGAGCCCCTGAATTGGCCAGAAGGTGAGCCAGCAGGCCATGTTTCTCCATTATTTCTGATCCAGATTCCTGCCGTGAGTTTCTGCTCTGACTTTCCTCAATGACAGACCGTGTCCTTTCCTCTTCAAGTTGCTGGTGGTCAGAGTGTTCTATCACAGCAATAGAGAGAAAACTAAACATGATCCCATGAAACTAGCTTTGATGAGTTTTCTTTCAGCACATGTAGCTCTCAAGCCCAACGTGTGTTAATGAGCAGGGGAACTATGACTTCTGTGGTTGGGCTACGCTGCTCAAATGGAGGAACTTCTAGCATATTCTGAGTGCAAGGATGCTACAGGAAAAAGCATCCTATCTCTTCAAAGCATCCCATCTCTTCAAAGCCTCAGGAGTGAGTTAGTGCTGAGTAGCACTGGCAAAGCAGGGAGTTATAACACTACAAAGAAAGGACAGCATTTCCTACTTGAGTGAGCAGAAAGATGACTTCCATCTGGACTGTGATGGTCTACATGAGAATGGTCCCTGTAGTTCATGTGTTTGAATACCTGGTTCCCAGCTGGTGGAACTGTTTGGGAAGAATTAGGAGGTGTGGCCTTGTTGGAGGAGGTGTGTCACTGGGGAAAAGTTTTGAGGTTTCAAAGGGTTCTCACCATTCACAGTCTCTCTCCCTCTCTGCCTTACTTGGGAATCAAGATGTGCTCTCAACTCTTCCTGCAGCCATACCTTTACTTCACCATCATGGACTCTAGCCTGCTGTGAAACAATCTTTGTACACTGAAACTATGTATTTCTCTCACTGTTAATAAAAAGATGAATGGCCAATGGCTGGGCAGGAAGAGATTGGGTGAGAGAGCTTGACTCAGAGAGAAATCTGGGAAGAGAAAGAGTGGAGTCAGAGAGGTTGCCAGCTGGATGCACAGGGAACAGGAGATGAACGTGCCATGCTAATAAAGGCAACACCCCATGGCAGAGTGTAAATAAGAAATATGGCTTCATTTAAAATGTAAGAGCTAGAAGGAAAGGGATGGGGGATGAAAACAGGAGGGACTGAGATGGCTGAGTGGAGGGAGGGGTGGAGAGGGAGAGCAATGAAAGAGATATCTTGGTAGAGGGAACCATTAGGGGTTTGAGGAGGAACCTGGTGCTAGGGAAATCCCCAGGAATCCATAAGGATGACACCAACTAAGACTCCTAGCAATAACGGAGAGGGTGCCCGAACTTACCTTCCCCTATAATCAGATTAGTGACTACCCTAATTGTCATCATCCAATAACTGATGGAAGCAGATGCAGTGACCCACAACCAAGCACTGGGCTGGCTGCTAGACTTCAGTTGAAGAGAGGGATGAGGGATCTCAGGAGCAAGTGAGGTTAAGATCATGATGGGGAAACCACAGAGACAGATAACCCAAGCTGGTGGGAGCTTGTGGACTCTGGCCTGTCAGCCGGGGAACATGCATGGAACCAAACCAGGCCTTCTGAATGTCAGTGATAGTTATGTGGCTAGATCTGTTTGGGGAGCCCTGGCAGTGGGACCAGGACTTATCCCAGGAGCATGAAGTGGCTTTTTTGGAACACATTCCCTAGGATGGGATACCTTGCTCAGCCTTGACACAGGGGCAGTGGCTTGGTCCTGCCTCAGCTTGATATGCCAGCCTTTGTTGACTCCCCAGTGAGGACCTTACTCTCTCTGAGGAGTGGATGGGTGGTGTGATGGGGAGATGTAGGGGGTGGGAGAAGGGGAGGGAGTGGGAACAGTGATTGGTATGTAAAATGAAAACAAAAAACTTTTTCTTTTTTGGAGCTGAGGATCGAACCCAGGGCCTTGCATTTGCTAGGCAAGTGCTCTACCACTGAGTTAAATCCCCAACCCCAAAACGTTTTTAAAACAAATAAATTAAAAAAAAAAAGATGGGTCTTCCCACATCAATTAACTCAATCAGCAAAATTTCTCACATCCATGCCCAAAGGTTAAATAATCCGTCACTGGGAAGCACAACTCAGGGTATGTGCAAAAAGATTTAACATAACAAGGAAGACATGTCATGAAAATGAAAAACAAAACAAAACAAAAGAAAAAAACCTTTCTAAAATAAATTTAAAAAAATAAAATAAACACCTTAAAAAATTTTAAGAGCTACTTAAAGCCTGAGTATAAGCCTGAGCTATTGGCCAAGCATTTGTAATTGATATTAAGCCTCTGTGTTGGTTACTTCAGAATTGGCAGGTGGGACAGAAACTTCTGCCTACACTAGCCACCTGAAATATAAGCCCAAATCAAATGCTTCCTTTTATAAGTTGCCTTGGTTGTGGTGTCTTATCACAGCAATAGGAAGTCACTAAGGGAGTCTTTGGAGGAGTGCTTTGGTTTTAAGGCCTAGTGAAGCTTGCTGTTTTATTACTAACCACTCCCTAAGTGGGTGGGAGCTGACATCCCATACCGCAATAGCTTCCCTTAAGGTTTAAAAATTATGATTTGCTTTTAATTGCTACCTGTCTTAATAAGTGTTACTCAAACAGGAAGGAAAACTCCACATATTCTCAGCAGGCTTTGATGCCAGAGGTTGCTAAGGCAATTTGGAGAGAGATCTTAAAGGATGTCAGGTAAATACAGATGGATTTCCATACACTGTTTACACTGACATTTTTATTCTAGATAGCATCAGAGGGACTTTGTACAGCTAGGGAGGAATTCTATTGGATTTTGGCTGGGGAGAGGGGTTGATACTGCTCACTTCTTATTTGACTGAGACAAAAAAATTAATGAAGCCATTATAAGCGATATCAAAATATCAATCATACCTTCCATTAAGCACTCCTTTAAAAATGAAAGTTACACAATCTATCTTTTGCTGGTTTTGACTTCATCCCAACACCAGTGGGAGGAAATGAACTCTGGCTGTGACCAACACTGACAGTGACTTTGACTGCACATGTCAGAGCAGAGACCTTGACTTTGTCCCCTCTCCCACCTGGGATCAGTGTTCCATAGATGCCTGGGGAAGATTATCCCACGAGCTTTGGAAACCAGACAAGTGATGAGAACATTTCCTCCAGAGGTCTAAAGGTGCATTAAGATATTGCCCTGGTCCCAGAACAAATGCTGAGGCCCCTCTGCAAAAGGCCTCAGGAGTAGGAATACAGATCCACAGTCTCTCTCACAAGGCATAAAAGCGCAATGAGTCACTAGCTGTAGAGCAGCCCAGGGAGGGGAGGGTGGTGGGGGGTGCCTCTGAAGTTACCTCTCCACTTGCTCTTTGACATCAAAGAGAGCATGTGCATTCACCTCTAATTGACAGGCTAAAATGCAGGGCAGGTGTGGGCAAGTCTCTGAGAAGATAAGAGCCAAAGGCTTTCAATTTCAAATCCAAGATCTTTGTGTTTCACTAAAGCTGGTCTTCTCTAGCTGGGATTTCAGGCTTGGGGTTGTGACTGACCACAAAACCCTTCAGGGCAGAGGCTGTGGGCTTCCTGAAGAGGTCCCCAGACTCTAAAATGCTCAGAAACTGCTTAAGAGACCTCGTCTCCATCTATATTTTTTTCAGGATTAGATTACTTTATAAATAAAACTCAGACAGAGCCAAAATATATTCATAAGAGGTGACCTTCCTTTCTGCCCTTCTGTATCCCCTAGGTCTGCAATTGTCCCTGAAGACATCACTGGTAGTTTTTTTTTTTTTTTCATCCTCTCAGAGACAGTTTTCTTGGAGTTTCTCGTCCCCCACATACCACTTGTCTTACAATAGGATTATGGCCTGATAAATCCATTTTCAATAGAAAATATGTCGAGTGTGTATAATGCACTCACACTACCAAATATCAGAGCACATAGAGGATCACTGTTGCCACCGGTGATTGCCAGGTTAGATCGGAGCTTCAGTTCTTTGCCTCTCACCTGTAATCTCAAGAGCTTATTGTATAATTATTCTCAGTTGCTAGCCTAGAGAATGGTCAAAACTCTAAACTCGCAGTATGTCTTCTACTGACTACATACAGAATCTATATCTTCATGTATGTTAAAGAACAGTAAGTGGAACCACACACAGACACTCACTTGTAAATTCATATAGATTTTACACAGGCAGAAATCAGCTTTAGCTGGACATGGTGGTATATACCTACAATCAGGGAATTTGGGCAGTAGAGGTAGGAGGTTCATGAGTTCAAGTTTATCCTTGGCTGTATAAGTGAGTTTAAGACAAGCCTTTATTACCTGAGACATATCTCAAAACAAAACATAAGCAAAGGCGGAAAAAGAAGTCAACTTTATACACCATTGTGCACTTGGCTATTTGCCTTATATTCACTTATGAATGGATTCTGGAGAGTATTCCATCCCAGCCCAGCTTGTACTGACTTACCCATGAATGGCCGGCCACACACCATACCACTGTAGGCTTGAGTCGTAATGTATTCTACCAAGCCCCTCACTAATGGACTTTGGCTTTTTTCCAGTCTGTCAAGGCTGCAATGAATGTCTCTCTACAGCTATCTCTAAGAATGTGGAGATGTTTCTGAGGTAGCCATATTGGATGTACAATCTAGGACTCAGTTCAAGCCTTTTAAGTTTTCATATAGACACATTCTCTTCTAGCTATCAGGCCAGTTCACAGTCCTTCCTGTATACAACAAAGACTGAGTAAGACTTTGAAAATACTGTGTGATGTGAAGGAAGAAAGCTGCAGAGGCTGTTTATGATTCCCAGGCCGTGTGACATCCAGAACAAGTACACGCATAGAGTAGACAGTAGTTGTTAGGGGCAGTAGTGATGGGGTGGGGTGGGAAGAAGGGATGAGTGCAAAGAGGTGTGCAGTTTTATCTGGGATTGAAGAAGTTTACTGAATTCAGGTTGTATAGGTGATTGTGCTACACCACTGAGTTGTATCTTTTTTAAAGGATCAGTTTTACAATATGTGAATTCTATCTTGATAAAGCTGTGGTGTGTGTGTGTGTGTGTGTGTGTGTGTGTGTGTGTGTGTGTGTGTGTGAAGGCCTGTAGTCAATACTGGATGTCTTCTTCAGTTGCTCTACCTTCATTGTTTGAGGCAGGGTCTCTCATTGAACCTGGAATTTACCAATTAAGCTAGAGTGGCTAGCCAACAAGCCCCATGAATCCTATCTTTGACTCCCTGGCTCCAGGATTACGGGTGCAGTTACAGTGCCTTGTGTTTTTACCTAGGTACAGGGGATCAAACTCGGGTCCTGATGCTTGCTTGGCAAGCACCCTACAGACTGAGACATCTCCTTGGTCTACACTTCTATCATTTGAATACCCAGCCGTTTCTCTCCAGTGACACTGTATCATCACACTCTTTAGTCATCACCATTTCAGCCACATTCTTCTTAAAGAAGGAGGATCCCACAGGAAACAGAGTGATCAAGAAGTCCAACCAGGTGTTGTATGACTCAGCCTGTCACCTGACAGCAACAGACACAAGTAAGATAGCAGCTGTCCCAGGAGCCAAGCTGCTGACAGTTGCCAGAGTTCAGCAGTCTAAATAAACAAACATTTCCAAAAGGAGAGGAGAAACCCGCCTTTTCCATCCTAGAGGATTTCAAACTCTCCATTTATGTACAATCATGACCATGGACATGATTGTAGCTGGAAGTTTTCCTGTGTCCTGCCTGGTCCTGCAGCCACTCAGACCCAAGTAAACACACAGAGGCTTATATCAATTGTGAATTGCATGGCCATGTCCTATGGCTCAATTTTCTTGCTAGCTAGCTCTTGTAACTAAACTCAGACCATTTCTATTAATCTACATGTCACCACGTGTTCCATGGCTTTACCTGTGTGCCATTACATGCTGCTCCCTGGATGGTGGGATGGCGTCTCCTCTGCCTCTGTCTTTCTTCTTCCTGTCTCTCTCCTGGATATCCTGCCTGCCTCTAAGCTGCCCTGACATAGGCTAAACAGCTTTATTTATCAACCAATCAGAGCAAGACATATTCACAGCATACAGAAAGGCATCCCACAGCACGTGATGCTACAATCTGAATGCAGAATGGAATGCACCAAAGCCTCTGTAGCTAAAGAAGACGAGGAGGCTGAAGAAGCATATTATTTCTGTCCACAATTCCAGGGTTACTCTCAGAGCTAGCTGGTGTTTTCAGTGACGTGGGTTTACTTTGGATTCTGTTTCAACCCTGCTCACCTTTCACCTCTCGATTAACCCTGCTAAATTCTTCTTTTTCTATGATGTCTTATATTTCAACCAGCTTGTGCCCCATGGGATTAAAGGCTAAATACTCACTAACAAGAATAATCCCCTAAGTGGGCAGAACTCTAAAACTGTCAGGCATTTGATCGCCAAAGAGGGAGCGGAGAGCAGAGAGAAGGTAGGAAGCGAAGATAGCCAGAGGTTTACGATTTTCACCTTGGTAATTGATTGCAAAGGGACTCTTGAAGCCAATATTTGCATGAAAAAAGCCTGTCTTAATTCCCAGGAATAAGCTCATTTTCCCCCCACTTCCTTTGAGAAACAAAAGAACCCCAAGAAACTGAGCTCCCATAACAGAGGCCTTGACACACTTGACATTTCCCAGTTTGGGATTCAGCTCATATGACTTTAATAAAAAATGAGCTCTTATACAGGAGCATTACCATGTGGGAGCCTCTGGGCCTTGTCCTCTGTTCTCTGCATGTATTGGCTGAATCCTCACAGCTCTCCAATGAGGAAAGCATGATTTGTACTGCTGCTCCAGACTGAACTCTTAGCTGAAGCCCCAGACCCCAGTGTGATGGAGACGGGCCTTATGGAGAGGATTGGGGTTAGCTAAAAACCCGAGTGTGGTCCCTCACAGTGGGATTGGGGCCTTTATCAGAACAGACACCAGAGAGACTTCTTCCTGCTCTCTCTCCTTTCATCATGTGAAGAGGCATGAAGAAGATGTCTGAACCCCAGAAAAAAGGGCTCACCCTGGACTCAACTGCCAGCACCTTGATTTTGGGTTTCACAGCCTCAAGAGCTATGCAGAAGAAATATTTATTTGTTTATATATTTGTGTGTGTGTATGTGTGTGTGTGTGTGTGTGTGTGTGTGTGTGTGTGTGTCTTACCCTGCGAGGAAACGTCACAAAACATGACAGAATCCACTAACAAGAGTTTTATTAAGATAAGTGTAAGGATTATGTCCTTAATTATATCACCAGCCTGCAATGGCGTTCCAGCCTAAAAAGCAGGCATGCTCTCCCTGTGCTCTCTCTTCCTGTATTGCCTCTCCTTCCATATTCTCCCTCCTCCGCGCAGGGTCTCTCTCTCTCTCTCTCTCTCTCTCTCTCTCTCTCTCTCTCTTTCTCTCTCTCTCTCTCCCTTTCTCTCCCAATAAAGCTCTAGAAAGGCAACTGTGGCTTGTGACTCTTCTGTCACTAATACATCCAGCACTCTCCTCCATTGGTGGCGCTCGTGTTGCCGCTTAACCAACAATAAGGAAGAGGGACAGATGTGCACAGGCCTGTGGAAAGACACGTGAGTAAAGCGGGGCTGGGAATCCTGGTGCCGGCTTATAAAGGCTGGACTACTCCTGCACACCCAGGCCCGTGTGGCTACTCCACTCATGCACGTAGATCACTTGGTTGTGCTGCACACTTTACACAACCACACAAAGCCATGGGGTCCTGGTCACACGAGACGTTTTGACCCAGAAATGACTAGGTGGAAGTGACTATGCCCAACAGTGGGGGCGTGTTGTGAATCCATATCAGTTTAGATGACTTATTTCATACCATTTTGTTGCAATAGCCCATGCTGATTTATAAATAACTGCCGTCTTATAGAGAAGGAAGTTGAGACCTGGGAGGTGAGGTGACTTGCACAGTAATAAGAAAGGGTTGAGGCAGGATGGAACCCACACAGTCCTGCTGGGATGTGCAACTCATGACCACGGTCAGTGATGACCACAAAGGCCACCATTTCCCTGTGCTCTGTCCATTTCTCTTTTAGCGCCCCTGACACACAAGTCATATCCACTGAAGGAGACTGATCCTGTCTCCGTTGTAGCCCTCCCTCCATATTTTGGAGGTCACGCGTTCTATTCACCTGGGAGCCCCATAATGGCCCTGTGAATGAGTTTGGAGAATGAAGCTGTATCTGAAAAGGCAGATGGCAGCTTCATGGATGCGAAAAGGGTGGAAGGTTACAGACCTGGAGCCTAATTACAATTTATCTTCAGCCCTACCTCCATGCCAGACACAACATTGTGACCATTAGACGAAAAAATTTTGGAGTGTATTCATTTGGCAGACCATATGCGCCCACCAACCCCAAAGCTGAGCGTGTTGTCGTCAGCGAGCATAAACCCTGTAGCTGAGATCTCTCCTCTCTTGTGGCCACTTGTCTCAGATTTCTCCCAACATATTTGAAAAGTGTCTTGATTTATTACTTTTTGGGTGTGTGTTATTATAAAAATTTCTTGAAATTGTTTCCATATAGGAGCATGGAATTTGGGGTAACCTAAACCTACATTTTGGGACCATTGTCGTATTTGGCTTTAGAGTAAACTAACTCGTACCTCCTTTGAGGTGAAAGCTGTGTTTTTGTGTCCACAGCACGGGATGCTTTTTCCAATCCTGAATCCCCAGCTTCTATTATGGTGCCTGAGTGGGTGTCGAATAAGTCCCCACCCCTTGACAAAGTCTCATGTACCCCCAAGTTGGTTTTGAGCGCCACAGTAGCTGAAGATGACCTTGAACTTCTTATCACCTTGCCTCTCTCACTGAAGAGCTGGGATTACAGATGTGTTTTGTTATGGTGTCGAAAACCAGGTGCTAACACGAGATATTGCAAAATGAAATTTATTAATGGCCAGGCCATATGTTCAGTCTCTCATAATAGGACAGTGAAAACATCCCATAATAAAGGCAGAGTAGTCTCTTTATACCAAGTGATTAAAAGTGAAATTTTGCAATTATTATGATCACAGGAAAGGTACATGCTATGGGTATATGGTCAGAGAGTTAACATACCACAAAACATCTTATGGTCAGTCATTTCTCAGAACAATGGAAACAATTTACAATGTATAAAGTTATTGAGGTTATTGAGGAAGAACCAGTCAAAAAAGTTGGCCTCTAGCTAAGGACATGATCACAGTCTAACACTGTTTAACTAAAAAGAAAATGGAGTCAGCTGTCCTTGACATGCACTACCATGCTGCTTTGAGCGACGATGGGAATTGAACATAGGGCTCTGTGCATGCCGAACAAGCCTTCTACCAAATGAACCACATCCCCAGCCCACGAATCTGTTTTGTGTTGCTGTTAGTCATTTGACATTGTTTGATAAGAAGGGTATCATATCTCGGCAGGCTGTCTGGGTAATTACACAGCTAGCCAGCAGACCAAGTTAAGTTCCGGAACCAGCACAGACCCCTAGTGATCTTTTGCTGTTTATGCGGCTCTCTGGATGGGAGTCTTGGGCAAGGTGGCCACAGAAGGGGCTGGCAGCTAGGACAATGAGCTCCTAACATCTGCATGAGAACTGCTGCCAGGAGACCATTTTGGTGGCATAGGAGCCCAGCACAGAGAGTACTTTCATTACCACATACAACCACTTTCATCTCTTGAGCCAGATTCTTTTATGACTCTTGGCACATGTCCACTGATTATATGACTGTGTGTGTATATATATATATATGTATATCCATGTCTATTCTCCTTTGCATGAGATTCCCTGCTATGAACACTCTAGCTCCAACGGTCCACCTTTTAATCTGTTTTCTCATCTTTCCTTCATATCTCAGTGGAAGAACATTCCCTGCCTTCTCTTCCCTCTAGTCTCCCACCTGTAACTTTAACTAGATTTCTGTTTTTATTGCCATTCAAAATAATAGGAAGAGATTAAATTGCCGAGGCAATTGAGTCAATGGGTTTGGTTTAAATGCAGTCTCCGACACTTATCAAATCTATGATGTTGGCCAATTTACCTAGGCTCTGTGGGCCTCAATTTCCTTATCTGTAAAATACCTTCCTAGGGCTGTGCCTGGAAAAAAGGAAGTTAGTGCCCTTGCTGTGGGGCTTGCCAATCCCAAGAACTCCTGCTGTAATCCCTGATCCTGGCTGATGCCTGCCTGGCTGCCTGGCTGCTCCTGGCGCCTCTCTGTGAAATGTTTGCATCATTTGGTCCCTCTGCCTCCCGAGCTCTTGATGATTGCATCACACAAATGCTTATGTATTCAGGTCACAGCTGTTTAGCTGAGGAACAGACATCTTAACTGAGCTGGAAAAGTTTACCCTTGGAGTGAGAGAACTTGAGCCAGTTAGACATGGGTTGCTGAACTGAAAGGTTCGGTGCACACGGGTCTGACGCCATTGCCACAGCCTTGGTGCGTGAAGAAAGAGAGCTTTTCTGTGAAGATGAACACACTGTTGGCACAGATGTTGGAGAAAACCAGAGAAGACAAGCGTATGGCCAGTAAAAACTGGGAGTCCTTGTAAGATGAATATCTCCACTCCTGAGCTATCTGTGTGCCCCTGTCATATCTGTAACTTCTTACCTATCCAGTCACCTTCCAGTTCCCAGCCTCTCCTAAAGAACTTGCTCTGTTCTGTACATTGGGGAATGTGATCAAAACTCTGAACTTCAGTGAAGAAAGAACCATCTGGAAATCATGTGTGCACCCATGCACGCACACACACCCTGGTTTTTAAAGATAGAAGACAACCTCCCACAAGGCAGTGGTGGCGCATGCCTTTAATCCTACCACTTGGGAGGCAGAGGCGTGTGGAACTTTGTGAGTTCCAGACCAGCCTGGTCTACAAAGTGACTTCCAGGACAGCCAGAGCTGTTAAACAGAGAAACACCATCTCAAAAAACCAAAAAGAAAAAGAAAGAAAGATAGGAAGGAAGAAAGAAAAAAGAAAGAAAGAGAGAGAGAGGGAGGAAGAGAGGGAGGGAGGGAGGGAGGGAGGGAGGGAGGAAGGAAGGAAGGAAGGAAGGAAGGAAGGAAGGAAGGAAGGAAGGAAGGAAGGAAGAAGACAACCTTCCTAGATGGGAAGCATTGATTCACAAAGTAGACTTATCCTCTTCAACTACATGGTGAAGTCTCTGGACACCTTTTAATCAGATGCACAAAACAAAAGAATCTCAATGTGAAAGACCACTTTCTCTCCCCTCCCAGGACTCTTGTGGGGAGTTGGCTCAGCTGGCAGAGTGCTGGCTGCACTGGACCTGAGTTCGGATACTCAGCACCCATGTAAAGAGTTGAGCTGCTGGCATGAGGGTATACTCCAAGCTCTAGGGTTGGATGGAGACAGGCAGGTCTCTGGAACTCACAGGCTAGCCAATCTAGCCAAACTGGTAAGTTCAGGGTTCAGCAAGACACTCTGTCTCAAACAAAAAAAAAGAGTAAAATTAAGGAAGACCCTCCATATAAACCCCTGGCTTGCGCGCGCGTGCACGCGCGCACACACACACACACACACACACACACACACACACACACACACACGAATAATAAAGAGAAGAAACTACACCTTATGGTGAAGGCTTTTTTCCAGAGGAGAATCCTGACCACTTCTTGTCACAGTTCTGAGACTGTGAAACACATGACATTGATCAGGATTGAGTCATGCCCTGATCAAAATCGGCACTGTAGATGCCTCAGTCAACTGTTTTAATACATTGATGCATTGTTTGCTAAAACAAGAAGAAAAAGAAAAGAGGATGGACACCCACAAGCACACACCCGGATTCTTAAAGAAAAAATGGAAAGCTTTGTTTAAAATAGTTCACTCAAGGCTTGGACTTGTAAAAAACAAAACAAAACAAAACAAAACAAAACAAAACAAAACAAAACAAAACACAACAACAACAACAAAACAACAACCCTGAGATGATACCCTATCATTTAAAAAATTCTCTTTACAGATTATTAGTTGGTGACTTCAGTGAGAACTCCTTCCAACCCTGTTCAATCATTTGATAATCATCTAGTAAGTCTTCATGTGTTTTGTTATACATGCCAGAAACTGAGAAAATAAGGGACCATAATGCCAAATTATTTTACAAGCCACATGGTTTCCAGCTCTTCGATTTGAACAGGACTTAGAAGAGTTATATTTAACCTAGTGTGTTTTTAATTTCTAATAGTGTGTGTGTGTGTGCACACACACGCTCAAGCGTATGAGTTTGTGTGTGACACACATACACACACACACACACACACACACACACACACACACACACACACGTGGAAGTCAGAGGACAAGGCTTGGGAGTGGACCCTCCTTCCACCCTGGTGCGGCTGGGTCTCTTGGTTCCTGCACTGTGTCTTCCAGCCTAGCTGTCCAGTGAGTCTCTGACCAATTCTCCTGTGTCCTCTCTCATCTTGTAGGGGTGAATGCTGGGATTACGGATGGGAGTCCCAGTGTCCAGCTTCTCATGGGTTCTGGAAGGCACTGGTTGTCGGACTCAGGTGGCAAGCCCTCTGACCCACACAGCCTCTTGCTGGCCTAACACAGTGTATTATTTTTTTAATTAGAAATATATTACTAACTTTATTATACTTTTGCCAATATATGGCTCTGATTATTTTCCCTAATGCCTTTTGTTTGCCATAGGCTTTGAATACATATTTTTTAAAAGTTGATGATGATATTAACTTTAGGACAAACTGGTATGAATCTAATTGGCATGGCCCATATTAATTTGTAATCAAATTAGCCAAATTATTATTGCCTCTTGCCAAAAGACTATGACTTTAATTTTAGAATAAGATCTAAAGAGAAAAGCATTTTGAAATGCATCTTGAGACAGGTCAAGATTGAAAATGATGACAATAAAATATAATTAGTCCATTTTGATAACATCAATACAGAATTATAAATAAATATTGTCTCCTAGCTTGTAATAATGTAAGATCATCTTGAGGTAAGAAAAGTTACATGTGAAGTGTCGCTGGTGGTGGCGCACTTCTTTAATCCCAGCACTCAGGAGGCAGAGGTAGGCATATACCCTGAGTTCAAGGCCAGCCTGGTCTACAAAGTGAGTTCCAGGACAGCCAGAACTGTTATACAGAAAAACCCTGAATCAAAAAACCAAATAAATAGCCAGGCGGTGGTAGCGCACGCCTTTAATCCCAGCACTCGGGAGGCAGAAGCAGGTGGATCTCTGTGAGTTCAAGGCCAGCCTGGACTACAAAGTGAGTTCCAGGAAAGGTGCAAAGCTACACAGAGAAACCCTGTCTCGAAAAGCAAAACAAAACAAAAAAAGAAGTGGATATTAATTAATCAAAATGACTTCTTTGAGGTAATATTTTAAGCCATACCTAAAGACCACCTAGAACATTCATCGCCAACCATGCTCAGAAGATCCTGTCTTAGGTTTGCACTCTAGTTCTCACAAACTATCACAGAACCAGGGGCTTAGAAAACACAGTTTTTCTGTTATCTTAGTGCTCCAAATGTCAAGGGTCCCAGAATCCCGGTGTCAGCAGGACTGTGTTCCTTCCAGAAGCTTCCAGGGGGAAGCTTCCTCCCATGCCTTTTGCAGGTTCAAGAGCATTCCTGGATCATGGTTCTTTCCTTCGTCTTTAAAGATGAAGCAGAGCCTCCTCCAGTCTCTCTTCACCTCTCCTATCATCCACATTCATCTCAAAGAAGATTTATGATTGCATTCATCCTCTCCAGAGAAGCCTGGCTAATCTCCCCATCTAGCTGACTGGTAACGGGCACCTTAACTTCTCTTTGCCACACAACCTTATATATTCACAGATTCTAGAGACCGGATACTAGCATCCTTAGGAGGACATTGTCAGTCCTCTACATACCCTAAAATCAGCACATCACCAAACTCCTCTTTCATTTCTGGAAAAAAACAAGAAGGGCCATTTGGTGTTATTATCATTCCGTGTTGTTTGGCTGCCAACAATGCAGTGAGCTCTTCACTGAAACATATTTAGGAACAGTCTCTGCTCAGTGTGCTTACAAACATGGTTATTGTTAACATTTTCAATTATTTAACATTTATTGAGCACCAACCATGCGCTAAGTACTCTCTAAAGCGTACAATTAGTCATAGTCGGTGCCTGAAGCTCTTACTACTTAAAATTAGACAGACAGGTCTAAAATTAGACAGACGCGAATGTCTATAAATAGCAATGCTTTGTGAAAGAGCTGAAGATCCCAGACTACTAAGACACCATGCTTTGTGTTGGCATTCTCTAAACTCATTTCTAGCCCCACGAATCCTAGCAAAGTGCATTCTTCAGAAAGAATATTTATGAAACTCTGTTAGAAAAGAAAGAAAAGCTGTATAGATACTGTATATACAAACAATCATTTTTTTTTATAAGTTTGCAACAATGGTATTGAGATTCATTCATGAAAAAAAAAAAAGTCTTGTGAACAACACATCACTGAAGGAAATACTTCCAAAAGCTGGTTCTGTGAATCATAAGCGATGCTCTAACAAGCCCAGAGTCAAATGGAAGATACTTCTTCAGTATGACTCAAGGACAATCAGGAAACCATTCCCATGGCTAAGAAGATTGGATGAACCATTGTGTTAATGTCTCATGTCAGTCGAGTTGACCGAAGCAAGACTGTGTATGCATTATTTAGTCTAAAACCTCACTGGATTTTCTGGCAATAAATTGTCCCATGTACCTTTCACAGGCAAAAGAACTACCAGAATGAATTCATTCCCTGTACTTGACCTTTTGTTAAGAAGTGGAACTATGTTTATAGTACCATTTGATTTGCCAATACTCTTTGTTTGATGAACTCTGAGGATTAAATCACCTCGCTTACTCAACAATGAATGCATTGAGACTCTGAGATCAAGTGAGTTGATTAAGGTCATGAAACTAATGGACATCAGCATTGGGATGAGAATGACAGTCACCTGTGAGTGTTTTTCTATTTCATCCTGATGTTCCCCATCTGTCTTCTACCCTGGTCCTCTCGCCATCTACCCCACCCCCCAATGCACCTTTCCCTGTAACTCTTTAAGAGAGGGAGAATTTCTGTAATGCCATGTGTCTGTTATCATCTGCTCCCAAATGTTCTTTTACAGGTTGTGAAGTGGGCTGTGAAAGCCTCCATCTGCAGCTTCCAGGAAAGGTCCAAGCCATAAGATTCCCTGAAGAGCAATGCCATGAGTTTCCCTAGTCAAGATGATTGATGAGGTTTGAGCTCACTCACCTGGTGAACCCATCCAGTTATCACTTGGTACCACCATGGATGGATTCCACAGCCCAGTCTCATCACTGTGCACAGAGCTGCCATGAGAGGCAGCTCCAACATGCGTGCCAACAACATGTGTTTTCTGCTGTGTGGGACAGACAATTAATTACCTTAATTAAACTATCCTCCCAGAGGAGGAGGGGCAGTAGGAATGCTGAACATGACCTGCTGTTTCTAGGGACCAAGACTCTCCACAGAAGGGGACCCTGGAACAAATCTTACTCTTCCCATATTTTCAGTTCAGCCTGAGAATGCTATCTCAACTTTACCAAGTCATAATGAAACTGTTAATGTCACCTCCCCCCACTCACCCCACATCACGGTATCCGTGTAACCACGTTGCCAGGGTTAGGTGTTGCCAGGGTTAGGTGTAACACGATCACTTTCTTCTGGAGTTAGATCTAGTTAAATCATGAAGTCTGGCTGTGCCTTGATTTCCTTGGGTGTAAAATACAGATGACCTTGAACTCTACCCATAGTATCTGCTGAATAGGTTCTATGAAAGAGTAACAGGACACATGTTTAAAAAAGAATAGGAATATTCTTCATGTTCAGTAAACAACACAATTATTGTCTTTATTATTCAGTTGATACATATGAATGGATAAAAAAATATCTGCCTTGTCTTCTGGTAGGTCTGAGATAGAGGGATTACTATACTGTGGGTAGTCTTTGTCCTCAAGACAGAGGTAAAGATAATCTGGGAAGACACAGGAAGACGTTGTCAAGGTGGATGGTGGGTAATGATAAAGGAAGGAGTCAAGGAGTAATCAGGGAAAGGGACATAGACCCCAAGCTGCTGTACATCCTCAATGTCTGAGACAGTCAGCTCCAGCTGCTTAGTAACAGGCTGGAGACAGGAAGAGCCCAGAATATATTTTAAAGAAGAACTAAGTAGGCCTAACTTGATTGATTTCTGACATCATGAAGGTAAAGGGCAAATCACACTTTCCATCATGTCCATTGACTGGAATCTATCTAACATAGGCTTCTGAAGCAGGTCGGCTCAAGAAGTCACTGAACAGATTTTTCTGAGTCCTCAGATACAGCACTGTCTGACAGTCACATAATTTGAACCGCATATGCAGTTTCAAATTTTTGCTAGCCACTGCAGAAAGAGGGGACGAAATGCAAAATACCACTTATAAAAATATTTGTATTTAACCAGCACATTAAAATATTATTTCAGCACATCATCAATATAAAATTATCAACAGAACAATGTATATTTTTGTAGTGTCTTCAAGACCCACGGTGCAATTTTTTATGTTTAATCTTAATCCATATTATGTTTTAAGCATGACTAGCACTGCTGTGTATAGACAGGGCGAATCTGGCAGGTTTTGTCCGATTAGAGATTACAGAAGAACATCCTGGGTGATACTGTGTTTCAGAACTTAAACTTCAATATTGGGAGGACGCTTTACGTCATGCACAGAGCTCTGCTGCAGAACACAACATGATTGTTTTAGCAATTCTCCTCCCCAACAACTCAAAGAATAAGGGCAAACACAAACCCAGACTGACGTGATGATTAATTAAGACATATGTGTGAGGATAAAGCAAGATTTCCTCCTCCAATCAGTCTTTTCCTGACCTTCATTAAGGACAAAGGACATCTTAATGGATGAAGCCTTCACCTTTAATAAGCGTTTTCTCTGTTGTTTCCTATGGAGCCATTCATTAGATTAACCAAACAATGGTAGCAAGCTAATGACAGGCTGGGGTCGGAACCCCAGGGAAAGCCCATGTCACCATTAGCACCTCAAGGCAAAATGTCACTTGGGCCACCTCCTTCCATCCAGTCAAGAAGACTTTGACCAATAATTGCAGTCAGAGGGTTCAAGAATTCAAGCGATTGCAGATGGGGTGAATGGTCCGCGTACTGAGTCAGCAAAAGCAGATGTCAAAACAAAAATGGAGGTTGGTGTAGGCAGAGATGGAGCACACATTTCTGCTTCCAAATGTTATTCCTAGCCACAGGGGACCACTTGCAGGAGGTCTGTTTGTGTTTGCTGTTGAAATTCATTTTTAAGAAATTTGGAAGAATTTTAGAGACTCTGAAAAGTTGCATACAGAGAACAACAAATTTCCGTCGATGTTTCATCCAATTTCTCCTTACATAAATAGGTTACACTTGTCACAGCTGATGAATTAGCATTAGTAAAATTCCTATTCATAGAATTCCAGATTTAATATTGGCTCACTCCCCTCCCCCCAACTTGGACATTCACTACAAAGAATTACATTATATTACAATTTTCAAAGTACCTATTGATTTGGCTTTAATTGTAAACATTGATTGTCTTTATCTTGTAAGCAGGAGATACAGGGATGAAAGATGTGAGGTGATGATGATTTCAACCGTGATAGTTTTGGGATCACTAGGAAATATACCACTGCATATGTCTGTGAGTAGGCCTCCAGGGAGTTTTAACTGGGAAGGCCCAGTGTGGATGTGAATAGCACCATCCCAGGAGCTGGAGTTCTGGACTGATCATGGAGACTAACGTGAGCTGAGCAGCAGTGTTCATTACTATGCTTCCTGGTGGCAGATGCAAAGTGACTGGCTTCCTCCTGTTCCTGCTGTCACGACTTCCCCATGGTGATGTACTATATCCAGTCACTCTATAAGGTCAATAAATCCTTCCTTGAGTGGCTTCTGTTAGGTACTTTCTCACAGCCAACAGAATTGTAATGCATAAACTAGGAATTTACTCTCCCAGCATGGACACTGGGCGATCTTTCTTCATTTGGAGTTGGATGAAAGAACATGTCTTCTGTGAAACATTCTGACCTTATGCCAGTTGTGTGGTATGGTGAACAAAACCCTATAATGCTTTCTGCATATATAGCTTGACACTGCAAAGAAGTCCAGATGCCAGTGAATGTGAGTGAGGGACCAGAGTGTTCTCAAGGAGCAATTATTACAGTTCATTTCCCTTGCTGTCCACCACCTTTCAGCCCAGAAAGCACCTCTAAGTTGCTGGGTGTGTAAGACTGCAAGCACTAGGCTTTACTTAGTCTTTCTCATGCTAGATAATCAATACTTGACACAATCCCTACCATCTAGTAGGTATTCAATAAGTACTAGGAAAAGTTGTGAAGAAATAGCCAACATGTACACTGGTTGGATAATGCACGAATGCTAAGTGTATGTCACATTACTATAACAAACATTATCTGAGATAATGAACTTGTAAAGATAAACAGTGTATTTAGCTCTTAGCCTTAGGAGTTCTAGCTTATGTTTAGTTGGCCCATTGCTTTGGACCTGAGACAAGGTAGCCCATCATGGTGGGAGAAAAATGTGGCACAAAATCAGCAGCCAAGGAAGAATGAAGGGACCAGAGTGTTTCATAGTCCTTGTAAGGGGACATCTAAATGACCCTGCCTCAGGATTCTACCACTATCTGACATAGCCACCTTAAGGATGATGACACCAGTGCTTCTGGAGAGTGTTCAAGATCCAACTCATAGCAGCAAATAGTTCTCAGTGACCACCAGCAGCAGCAGCTGACACCCTGGGAAGAGCACAGAAGAACAGACACATGGGTACAGTGCATGGGCAGAAGGAGGGAAGCAGAGGTGTTAGAGGTGAGGATGCTGAAGAAATCTGTTTGTGGGGTTCAAGAAACCAAAAGCTATAAAGCCTAGGGAAATAGGCAGAGGCAAGAGGCTCTTGAGGCTATCTGGAGAGGATGGAGAGGGTGTAGTCGTGATTGGGATGTGAAATGAAGAACCGTATTGTAGTATAGGCAGAATATCAGGACCCCTGGAGGGTTTAGTTTATATGACTGACATGGACATGGAGGTGAGTAGTGGAGAATGAGAAGACAGACATACCAGGGGACAGATGCATGCCTTTCAACACCTCTGTCTGTTTGGAAATGTTAAAAGACACAGATATGCTGCAAGAAGAAACTGGTTGAAGACAGAGGTAGAGTTGTTCAAGACAGTTTTCAAAAACACAGTAGATCTAAGAAAAGATTAGAATTGCAGGAAAGGGGGGGATGTGTGATAATGGGTTGATATAATTGATTGTTTTTTGTCATAATGAGAAATCAAGTGTTGTGGTTAAATCATACTGTCTGTCGAGTCAATAAAATTCGAAGAAAACCATCAAAGCAATTTTGTTACATAAGTAATGAAATAGCAGTGTTTATGAACCCAACAGTCCTTTAATTTTTTTAAAAATTTCATTATGCATTTGTATGCGTGTTTGTGTTGTTTCCCTGAGGGTTCGGAGCAGTAGTTGGACAGTCCACATCCCATGTTAAGAAGTGAACCATATGTATTGGACGACAGTAGGCACTACTCTCGATGGTTGAAGGATAAAATATGAGCTTCTCCTGGGGTTAAAGCAAGCATGTTACAACAGAGGAGAGGTGCCTGATCTTTGCATGTGTGCCATCCAGCAAGCTTTCCATTGTAAGGGAATATGTCTCTACGCTTCTATGAAAATCTTCTGAGGAACGACATGCTGTGCCACCTGGCTGGGAGCTTCCAATTTGTTTTCTTTCATAGGGGGACTTTCTGCTGCTCTGGAGCCAGGTGCTTTAGTGGCTGACTTTGTGAGCAGTGACACCCTCTGTGCAAGGTCAGAGGCTTTCGCTGCAGTAATTACTGCCTGAGCTATGTTTGCACATCTGCCCTGGCCTCCCGAATTGAGTTGCAGCCAGACCAAGGCATAAGCCCTCCCTGCCACCCCCCCACCCCCCCCCCCACCCCCACCCCCACCCCCCCCCCCCGCCTCTTTATTTTCAGTGTCCCACCGTTAAAGGAAATGAGATTATGGCACAAATCATCGTTCACGTGACTCTAGCATAGGAGGTTAGTGAGATATTGCAGGGATAATTCTGCGGCCGCCATGGCCCCTGACAATAATTACAATGTGACCACGGGGGATCACCTTCTAATAGGCTTTTGTTCACTCAATTCTGGGTCTGTTGTGTGCTCCAGTTTGGATAATTAAAGTTGTGTCTCAAAAGCCACATGTGGTAGCTTATAATTATGTAGTCCAGAGGAAGAGGACCCTGAGGTGACGGATGCTCAAGCTAGAGGGAAGAGTATGAAGCCCAGGGATGAAGGAGAGAGAAGCCAGTCCCTCAGACAGGGAAAGAGGGTTGATGCTCCCTCCACAATGTCAACTGCTTTATTTATTTTAAAATGAAAATGACTAATTACAGCTCTTTCGGGCCCAAACCTTCACCCTCCACAGGGACTGTCTCCAACCCTGTCTTATGGTCTCCCACTAAAGAACAGGAACTGACCTGAGCAAGGAAGGAAATAGAAATCACTTATTTATACCCTGTAATGCTTTGATTATTTAATAATCATTTGCATGTTGAGAGATTTGCATGAAAGCAGGAAAAGGCCCATGCTGGAATTTGGCCTGTGTCTCCCTCCTGACCCGCACTGGAGAAAAGACCCTGAATTTAGCCTCATTTAAGCTCTTGAATTTTAGTTAAATGTGGACTTTGGAAAACTTGGATTTGTTATTTCAGGGACACAATATTTGAAAAGAAAACAGGACTGAAGACTATTTCCCATTGGACCACATTTCCCTAGTCGGCGGTTCCCAGCTCTCCAAGACTCAAAGCAGTTTATACATACACCCTTGAGAAGCTGTTCTCCTGAGTGGATCTAGGCAGAAGGCATTTTTGGCAAGAGGAGGGGGAGGGGTTGGAGTAGGGATGATGGTGGTGGTGGTATGCTGGGTGGTTAAGTCTAGCCCCAGATTGCCCAAATACACAGTGTGTTCTTTAAGAGCCAGTATTCCATCGCTTTGTTAAAAATGGGAAACTGAACACAGGATATCTCTTATCTTAAATCTTTACAATCCTTGGAAGATTCTTGGAATTTACTTCTAAAGGGCTTTGAATTTCTAATCCTTAGAAGTCGAATTCTACTTTCTTCTCGCACAAAATGCTTTTCTTCCAAGTTTTTGTCAGATGGAGAAACCCCCCCTCGTTCTTTTCAACATTGTGGTCTCTTTTGAAGCACAGAAAATTTATTCTTTGCCAGTGTGGGAACAACAATTGATATTCAAAATGCTGCCCTTTCCTAAGGCTTCGCCTTCGTGAAAATGAAACATATTTCGCACCAGGCACCATATGGTGTTTGTGAAGAGTGGACACGCGGGTGCTTCCTAATTAAAGCATTAAAGTTTGTCATGAGAAATGGCAGCGGCAGATGACTTTGGCTGGGTGCGTGCCTGGGAGGGGCGGCTGGGACTGGATCCCAGAGAGTGGATGAAGCGGCAGGCTGATGCCCAGCTCTGCACACACACACTCTCTGATTGGTCCTCGGGGAGTTGGTAATGGCAAGAGGCAGTTAATTTGAGGATAATTGAGAGATCTCTTTCCCGACTTCGCACAATCAAACAAGGTGCCAGGGCTCAGCTGGCAGTTGCACTCTGGTTGGAAGAAAAAGGGCTGAGATCACTCAGGGGAGAGCTGCTTCTTCTCACACACAGCTGGGGGAGCCCCTTTCCTAGGCTCCCCGGCTCTCACACTCACACTCCCGGACGTGCACCCATGTTTATTGTTTCTACACAGGTCATAAATAAGAGCTTCCGAAGAGAGGCTATCAGAAGGCCAGCGTGATGTATTCTGGGAAACAAGGGCTGCGTCTCAGACATCTCAGGCCAGGTGCCACCCCAGATGGTGCAGTGTCTGTGAGAAGATAAACAGTTTTTCATCTCTCTATCTCTCTCTGTCCCTGAGTGAACACAGCCACACACCTCGGTGGGGCGGGGCATTGGATTTCTGAGCTCTCATTCAGGAGGAATGGTTTTAAGTCCGCTACACAATTCCTCAGCAAGACGCTCCGTGGAAGGGAAGGGGCCAAGGAACGACTAGGACTTCTTTCTTTGTGGGGGTACTCCTCCCCAGTCATGTCGCCTTCCCATAATTTTACTCTTTTGCTCATAAAGTCTGAGAAACTCTTAAGTCGAGCAGGGGGCAAAATACACTTATTCCCCCTTTACCCTCATACACGTGAAGAATTACTGGAAACGAGGATTACGTAAGTGTGAAAAAGAATTTGAATTTTCTTGTTTCCTCCTCAGGACTGGAAAGCTTAATGGTGACAAGCTCTTGGGTATGGCCATGAGGAGGAGCATTAGAAAGTGAAAAAAAAAAGCTGCCCTCACCATTACATCTCTCTTTAGTGAACTCTGGGAAACAGATTTGAAGAAGTGGGCTCAGGGATAGGGTAATGCAGACTGAGAAGGCGCCAGACAGCTGGCACACAGTGCTTTGAGGGCATGGAAGGTAGCTAGAAATCTAGGTTTGCTAATCTGGTTTCAAAAATATTCTTTATATATATATATATATATATATATATATATATAAATCTTTTTTTTTTTCTGATAAGTTGAGCGAGTACCTTTTCTTTCTCCTCCCCTAGGAGTGAGCCTGTGGTGGCTAGCTCCAAAATGGCGGTCCTCAGTTTTGTTTCCATGGGATGTCATGACAGAGGGGAGTCATTTTCGCTGGAAGGCCAATGTACAGACACAGAGTCTAAGCACAAGGAGACATAATATGTATGAAAATGACTGTCTGGTTCTGAGGGAGATATAAGGACAGCTTTAGCATGCTTCACAATACCCACTCTCTTTTACACCATGATGCATGTAAATATATACATGTATTTGTATTTTACATTTATATGTAATATACACAATATATGTAATATGTATCCCACATATATGTAATACACAAATACATGCACATATATATGTATACACACACACACAAATGTGTATGTGATAATGTGTGTGTTACACAGTTGAACGATCACATGCAAGAGAACACATCACCTCTTAGGAGCAAGCTGCCGCATGGATGGTGAAGATCTTACTTACCAATCAAGGCAATTCCCCCACAGACATGTCCACATAATCTAGACAGTCCCTCGAAGGGACTTCCTTCCTAGGTGACTCCAGACTATGTCAAGCTGACAGTGAAAACATTGTGTCAATGCTGACAACTTAGGGCTTCTAAATGCCTTGCTATCACCTGAATGCCCTTGGAGACCACAAAGCCTGTCCGACATGCTCACAGTGTCTTCTGGAAGACACTGGTGACATTTAAAGTCCTGAAATTCTGCCCCTGGACATTGCTCCAGCTCTGGGTCCCAGCTGCTGATTCCTGGTAGTCCATTAGAGTCCCACAAGAATCCCCCACAGCAGGCAGGGGAGAGTGACTTGCCCGCTGGCATACTTCCCTGCGTTGTATAGACTTACACGGCTCTTTTTCCTCACAGAGCCCACAGAGGTGCCCAGGGAGTGGGGGTGGGGGCAGATTTGAGTGACTGCTGGGATTCCTAACTTAAGCTCAGATTCTCCCTGAGATTTTGCTACTTGGTAAGTTTATCACTGTCATGAGCTTACTGTGTCAGAAACAGAGACAAATACCCTTGTGTCTTTCCACAGCGTCAGGATTTATGGAATAGCAATAAATTCACAAGGCACAGCAGTTTCTTTGGCAGCAATTTGCCTTGGAGTCCCAACTCTCTTGATTACCAGCCAAAGCAAATGCAGGCGCTCTCTCTCCTCTCTCTCTCTCTCTCTCCTCTCTCTCTCTCTCTCTCTCTCTCTCTCTCTCTTTCTTCCAAGCAAAGTTGACTACTAATATTAACTCTCAATCACACATTATACATCACACAGTAAATGTGTGTGTATGTGTGTGTGTGTGTGTGTGTGTGTGTGTGTGTGTGTGTGTGACTATAGGTTACAGAACACCACAAAAGGCAAAACAGGCTGTAGAGAGGAGTTCTGGAGGTAGAAGCAGTTTGATCAGAAGTTCAAGTTCATCATCTGTTGTGGAAACTATAGAAACCAGCCTGGGATATATATGAAAGCCTGTTTCAAAAACAAATAAACAACACAACAAAAACATCCCAAGAGGCCCAAGAGACAGGCGCAGGAAGCCGAGAAGGATGGTAGAAGAATTTGCTGGAGGAATGTAACAAGTACCCCGCTGGAGGTCTGTGGGAGAGATTTCTACAGAGTCCAGCTGGAGAGTCACAACTTGAGACAAGTTTGGGGGTCAGATTGAGCTGCAAAGGTGAGGTATAGGACCAGGAAGGCCATAGAAGCAGAGGGCAGGACCAGGTCCAGGCAGATGGACAGACAGATGTATCTGCAGTGGGGACCCATCTGAGCTGCAGTCTGTGGTAATCGGAAGTCCTCTGCCTGTCCATCCATCCTTTGGTGTACACACCAGGTAGTCAGATGAGGAATTGGTGGGGCCATCCTCACTTGGAACTATATGGCAACCTCCATCCAAGGGAGGATGCTGCTCTCTTGCCTCAGTCTGTTGTGGTAAGTTCTCAGGCCTCGCCTTCTTCACGTGATTTATATGTGCTCAGATGCTCCCAATTTGTCTTAGTAGCTTATAGGATGCTGTAGTGGTTTGAATGAGAAATGTCTCTCAACGGGCTCCCATATCGGAACACTCAGTGGCACTGTTTGGGAAGGTTACGGAACTTGGGAAATGAAGCCTTGCTGGAGGAAGGGTGGTCCTCGAGAGTCTACAGTACCACTCCTTCAGCACAGACTGATAAATGGCTTGTTTCTAGAAACAGAAAGGGAGACATGTGTCTGCTAGTGAGTCTTGAAGCTGCAGGCCATGAGAGAGTATGAAAAACCATTATGGGATGCCAGATTAAAAGAGCTTATAGGGTCTACCAGATGGAGGAAAAGGTGTAATGCCCTTATCTGGACCCCATAACAGGATGGACACCTAACACTCCGATGTGACAATGCCATAGGAACCTGTCACTTAATACCTGGTGTGTGTGTGTGTCTGTGTGTGTGTGTGTGTGTGTGTGTGTGTGTGTGTGTGTGTGAGAAGGACTCAGGACTCCCCTACTTGAATCCATTCCCCATCTATGAAACAGCCTACTCAACTGCCTATCTGTCCACCTGCTCACCTGTCTGAACTGGAACCTGACCCACTGTTTCCTGCTCCTGACCTGGCTCCTGTTCGTTCTCAGCCTGGCTCTGCGTTTTCACTTTAGAATCTGCCGCTTAGCTTTCAACGTTGACACTAGAGGTTCCCACTGACAGCTCCTTCCCAGCACTGGCTTACTTCTTTATCTTCACAGACTTTTCTCAGCCCACTTCTAAAGCCTCTGAGTGCTGCTGCAGCTGCTTTAACTTGTATTCATTCTGTAACACACACACACACACACACACACACACACACACACACACACACACATGAATGCACACATACAGATTGATTGATTTGCTGTGTGCTGTGTGTGATGTGATAGGAGACTTAATATTAGTTATTAAGGTTGTGATAAAAGAGCCCTCTTTTGCCTCACCCAAACCACCAAGGTAGGAGGGTTTCATGACAAATCGTTGTTATTCAGCCTGCCAAACTGTGTGAATTTATTGTTATTCAGTAACTTCCCTGACACTGTAGACAGACACATGTGTTTACATTGCTGGCACACTGTGCTCATAGCTGTGTATGTGTTCACATAAAAATGAAACACTAGATATCCCCCAATACTGTGCTCCTTCTGGAGATGGACCTTTTAAATTGTCTTCTGTAGATTCTACCATGTATTACATTTAAGATGAGGAATTACATTAAATGGATTGGTCTCACACTATTTTTTTTAAATTTGTTTATTATGTATACAGTGTTCTGCCTGCATGTATGTCTGCAGGCCAGAAGAGGGCGCCACATCTCATTACAGATGGTTGTGAGCCACCAAGAGGGTGCTGGGAATTGATCTCAGGACCTCTGGAAGAGCAGCCAGTGCTCTTAACCACTGAGCCATCTCTCCAGCCCTAAATGTTCTGTGTGAGGCCAGTACCGCTTTGTGAGTTAGCCAGGACCAGTTGTGTGCTTTTATTAAAGAATCTTTTCCTTAATTATTCTCTAAGGCTGCGGACCGATTCCCTACTGGGAAGGCATGTAAATCTGTGACAGTGGCCTTCTTTTTTATATTTTTTTTATTTTTTGGCTTTTGTCCTGGATCTCACTCTGTAGACCAGGCTGGCCTCAAACTCACAGAGATCCACCTGACTCTGTCTCCCAAGTGCTGGGATTAAAGGTGTGCACCAGCACCGCCTGGCTTTGACCTCACACTCTTAAAGAATGTTGCAAAATGTCAAATACGTTTTCATTCTTTTTATTATTTTAAGAATGTGACTTGGATTTTTCTTAGTTTTGAGTGGATATTTAGAAACCAATTTCTCCTTTCTTATTGTAATTTACAGGAAGGGATTGCAGTGCCACAAAACTTTTTTAAAATGCCTATAAATATCAATAAACTTTTCTATAGACCAGCATTAGCTAGTTACAAAACAAAGTGAAAATGTATCCATATACAATGGCTGTAAGAGCCATAAATAGCTAGCAACAAGAATTGTGTGAGACTTGTGTCAATAAAGGGATAAAATTTTATTGAAGGATATAAAACAAAATTGAATATTCCAAGTCACATAACTAGATGTCCGCCTGGCAATTGTGCCTGTCGTAAACATGTCCATTTCTTGAAAATTTACTCACAGTGATAAGGCAAGAATGATTAACAACCTAGTGAGGGTTTGGGGGAAGAAACTGGAAAAAAAATTTTTTATGATCTGCCACTCTAAGAGCAAAGAACAGCTAAGCCGGTGCTGAAAATGAAGACCATTTCTGGCTCCTGCCAAGGCAAAGGGTTGCCATGGCTGCTGGTTCCCCCTCCTAGTATTAACCCTGGAGGAGCTGTAGGTACAGACAAAGGCATTTATTTTTGGAAAGAACTGTGGTAGATACATTCTTTTTTTTTTTTTTTTTTTTTTTTTTTCCTCTCTGGTCTTTGCTTCAGTTCCTGCCTCCAGGGGTGAAAACCTGAGAGCCCAGAGAGGCTGAATAGCAACTAGCTAACTTCTCTCCTTGCTGGTGTTCACAGAAGACCCATACTTTTGCTTTTCTAAACCACAAAAAGCTCCACCACTCCAAACCCACCCTACTACTTCCTGTGTCTCTCTATCTCTCCGGGATGCACTCTGAGGCTCTATGATTACTTTCTGTCAACTAGTTGCTCACACAGCCTCCTGACCCAAGGTTCATTTTATTTGATTGATGAAAATGCAAACTTGGGGTTCACAGTGTGATTGGATGTCCCCCAACATCAACAACAGCCAAATAAACCCTTTCCTTCCCAAGCTTGGTCATGGTCTTTATCGCAGCAATAGGAAGCAAATGAAGACCACTAACCAACCAAGCACAAATCAAGAGAATGCCTAAGGGGACTGAAACCACTTTCTGTCTCTGTCTCTCAGTCTCTCTCTCTCTCTCTCTCTCTCTCTCTCTCTCTCTCTCTCTCTCTCTGTGTGTGTGTGTGTGTGTGTGTGTGTGTGTATGTGTGTGTATGCATGTGTGCACGTGTGCACGAAATGTATGTGTTGACTGGGGAAGCCCAGAGAAAGTAGTAACAGGTGTGGACTGGAGGCGGGACACATGGCAGCATGTGGCAGTTGGGTTAGGACCTGTGCTTTCCTGTGCAGCTTTCTGCCAATGCCACCTGCCCCAAGGCAAAACAGACAGGTTCCCCAGCTCTGGCTCCTCATGCTCTGGGAATATCTGGCAGAGAGAACACAATTGCGAGGAGCCGCTAATGAAAAGAATCCCCATTCATCCCTCCCTCTTTTTATTAAAGTCTCCAAATTGGGTAAATTTTCATATTTTCATATATATATATAAAGGCATCCCACAAAGCTACTTCTTAGAGCTTGAAGGGGCCTGTGTTTAGCAAATACTATTAGCTTAAAATATATTGATTAGAATAAGTGGCTAAGAGCAAAATTAAGGTAAGAGTTCATCTCACAAACAGGGAAAAAGATAAGGAACATTCAAATAAGACTGAAGAGGAATAGTAAAATAACAAAAAGAAGAGGAGGAGGAGGAGGAGGAGCGGGAGGATGGGGAGGAGAAGAGGATGAAGAGGAGACGAGGAGGAGGGAGAAGACAAGGGGGAAGAGGAAGGAGAGGAGGAGGGGGAGGAGGAGGAGAAAGAGAAGAGGAAGAGGAGGGAGAGGAGGAGGGGGAGGAAGAGAAGAAATGAATAATACGAATAAAACAGCACTGGTGTTAACTGTACTCACACATGCAAATGTGGAATACAGGTGAGCCAAGGCCCAAGCTATTTCTGCTAAATACTCCAACTATTCACTCACATATGAGTGTTCCTGTGCTAAGCGCGCACGCGCGCGCACACACACACACACACACACACACACACACACACACACACACACACACTTCTAAATAATCAAGAAAAATGTTAGGATGTATGAAGTGCTGAACACCAAATGTTAAAAGGGAAAATGCATACGAAATTTGAACACCATTAAATGCACAGAACTTTTGGAAATCTAAACTATCAAAATCAGTATCAAAATAAAAATCTGACAAAGAACAATAAATGTGAGAGGATTCAGTATTAAAGTAATAATCATTAAAAATGTTCAGTTCAGCACTTTACTTTTAAAAACACCATCCAAGAGAACCACATAGGTGGTATCTACAATACTTGAAAGCATTTAAGTCCTAGTTAATAAAAGTTCCAAAAAGCATTTTGAAAGTGTCCAGTGGACAAACAGTCTAAAGCTAAACAAATATCCATATTGATGATACAGTTTTCATTTTACAATTATATAGTGGAAGTTTTATTTTGAAATGATTTTAGACATTAAAAAGCTTACAAAATTAGAACATAGATAATCTTCATTCCGTTTCC
The DNA here is from genome assembly GCF_903995425.1 of Onychomys torridus. NCBI lineage: Eukaryota > Metazoa > Chordata > Mammalia > Rodentia > Cricetidae > Onychomys > Onychomys torridus. The sequence continues at coordinate 21,444,801 of NC_050457.1, read as the reverse complement.
CCAAATGTTAAGCTCTTGCTTAATCATAACAGAATTACTAAGATAACTATAACTAACCCATGTACAGATTTCATTCAGGTCACATGAGTTTCCCCACTAATACCCGTGTGCTATTTCAGGGTCTTGGGCTGCCTGGATGTCTTATTTCCCTTTCACCTTCTTCAATGGATCACAGTTTACCTTTCCTGGCCTTTCATGACTTTGACGTCGAAGATGACTAGTGAGATGTTATGTAGACTCCTCTTTGGTTTCCTTTAGGCTGTTGTTTTCTGGATCTCAGAAGGAGCTGATGTATTTCTGTCCAGAATACTGCCAGACCTATGTCTTTTGTCCTTCCTATTAATGACACAAAGTGCTGATATTTCCTCTAACAGGTAGTGTGAGCCCCCATCTCTCGGTGGACATGGTGGCTACTCAGTGTCTCCACCACAAAGCTACTATTTTTCTCTCTGTGATTGATAAAGATTTGAAGGAAGATACTTTGAGGCTAAGCAAATTGTCTTTCTTCTTGAAGTGTATGGCCCACTCCTTTTTTAGCATTCTTTGATAGATCTTGCCTGGAGCAATGATTACTTGGAATTCTGATAGTGATATTTAATTTCCCTGAATCTTTTGAGCTTTTCATTGGAATTCTGTGAGGAAAAACTACCCTCTATCTTCTCTCATAAATTAATATCAGCATAATCAGACATGTATTTTATGTTGTGAATTGTAATTTAATATTAGCACTATTGTTCTGGCTTCGACCAAAGAGGACTCTTTTAGCTTGGCTGAGTTCCTTTTCTGATACTACATGATGTGAAAGCCTTATTTTGTTTTATGAATGTATAATTATGAAAAGAGAAATCTTTTTCATTATTAAAAATAAATCTAATATGATTTTGGTTCTGTGGTGTTTTAAAATGAAAGTGGCCCCCATAGGTTCATAAAGAGTGGTGCTATAAGGAGATGTGGCCTTGTTGGAGTAGGTGTGGAGTAGGTTGGAGGAAGTGTGTCACTGGGGGTGGCCTTTGAGATGTCAGAAGCTCAAGCCAGGCCCAGTATCATCCTCTCTTTCTGCTGCCTGCTGACCCAGATAGAGAGCTCTCAGCTCCTTCTCCAGCACCGTATTTGACTGCATACTGCCATGCTTCCTGCCATGATGACAATGGACTAAACCTCTGAGCTATAAGCCAGCCCCAATTAAATTTTTTCCTTATTAGAGTTGCTATAGTCATAGTGTCTCTTCACAGCAATAGCATCTCTAAGTAAGGCAGGTTCTAAAGACTGATAAAAACCTCACAGGAAAAAAAGAAGAAGAAATATGTGTCTATTTCACTTGTGAATACAAGTGAAAGATTTTCTAAATAAAAGACAGAACCATTGCATTGGTATTAAAAGTAACACAAGCGTGTTAATGACAGGAATGCAAGGATTGTTAGTATTAAAACTGCAAACAGAATTTCAAAGGAGACTGTTCAGGTCCAGGTATGAATCAACAGAAAACACTAGAACCCTGAGAACACTGGCTGGTCTAAATATTCCCTGCAACACTTAAGTTCCATTAAGCTCCTCTCTTGAAACTAGAAGTTTAGAGTAGATAACTATGAGCAGACAAACTTGCCTGTGAGACCATGCAGCTAATAAGCTTTCAAATAAACAACATAAATGAACCCTCACATGACTTTTGTTGAGAAAAAGAAAAATGTAGGGTAAAGAGGGAAAGATAATATCTAAGCATGTGTAGCACTGTGCTCTCCTGATCATCAAAAAAGGGAGGAAACATCAGGCATTTAGATTTCATAAACTCAATCTAGGTCCTTGCAAGGTCCTTAAATAAACTGCCTGGCTGGTTTCACTACTCTAAGCCTGTATGACTCTTATTAAGAAATGATTGTGTTTGTATTATGAAGTGGGGTCACTTTTTCTTAGAAAATTACCATATGATCCATCAATCCTACTTCTTGGATATGTCTGAAAGTATTGGAACCAGGATCTTGAAGAGACACCCAAATGCCCTTATCCAGTGCCACACTCATCGATTGGTGAAATTATTAAGGCCACTCCACATAGTTAAAAGGGAGGTTTATTTTGTGGGGTAGTTTACAAATGAAGGGATAGGTTGCAGGATCTGGGAAAGGGATGGTGCAGTCTGGTGGTGTTCTCTGGAGAACTCTGCTTGGTCTACCTCCAGCGTCCAGGGTCCAGGATCCAAGAGAAGCCTCTACTCTCGATCCTGGGTCTTCAGCATCCTCCCTCAGGCCCGCCTTGTAGGCGTGACCATTACCGAAGCCTCAATGGGGGTTGGAACTTCCAGGCCAAGGCTGGAATGGCTATACTACATCTCCCCCTTTTGTCTAAATAAGAAGGTTCTAACCTAATACAAGACTATATACAAAGAAATGGTTATCAAATATTGTCCAGGAATAATGAGGGATAATGACCTAGATAAGTTGGAACTACAATCAATGCAAACAATATCAAGCAAAACACATATACTAAAATCCAGAAGTCTAGAGTGTGGGTAGGTGGCATGTTACAAAGATCATTCCAAAAGGTGTCCTATCCTAAAGAACCTAAGTCTAATACTTAATATGTTCTATCTAAGATTATATATATATATATATATATATATATATATATATATATATATATATATATATTGTAAGTATAACTGCTAGTATTCAACCTCATCAAAGATCTGAGAAGGAATATAATAATACCTGAGAAATGGGAGAAGGATGCAAGCAACTTTCGGGAGTCTTGCAAGACAGCTGGCAGCCTGGACAGTCACCTAATGTTTCTCAGCATCATTGCTGCATTCAAATTGGCTACAGGCCTAGAGTATCTGACAGACCATTTTCAGAAGCAGGAATTCTGAAAGACCATCTTATCCTGTCTTGGCAGAGTACAGTGGTCGCTTTCCTTGTGTCCTGCTTGTCCAGAAAGGACAGCATTCAGTACTGTCAGCAGTTGAGGCAAGGGCAGTTCTTTGCCTAGTAGGCCATTTGTGCCAAGAAGACAAACTTCTAAATGGAAATGTCTTAGAAGCCCAACATTCTCTTGGGATCAAATTGGTGCTGCCAGGAGCAATTGTGTCTCACATTAGCAGAATTCTAAGTTTTTTAAATGCCATATTCTCTAGGTCCACAAAGTGTTTGAAGATTACCTGTCCATCCAACCTATGTATCTGTAAATCTGGAAAACCTAACTAAAATAACTATAAAGATGACAAGCATGGGTGACAATAAATCTGTAAGTCTTATCTACCTAAATAACCTAAGGACTAAAGCTTCATGTAAACAAGGTAAACAGTCTATAAGCTAATGTACAGTAAAAGGACAATGACTTTAAAATTGTGACAATACACAAAATATCTTTAACAGAGGTAGGAATGTATAGTGCAATATGCAATATGATAATAATCCTAAATATATATCTGTATACAGAACATCTTAAAGAGAAGTAGAACATACATACAGTATGACAGATATAAATTTACATTTGTGTCAATATACAAATATTTCAAATAGGAGTAAAAATATGTGTACATTATAACAAACATAGTTCTGTATTTGTATCAATATACAAATTATCTTAAACAGGAATATAAAAAGTTTATATTTGTATCAACATATAAGAATTCATAACAGTGCAAATTATCTAAGGCTGCCATTTTACTAAATTTGTTTACTAATGTATACGATAGTCTGCCATAATATCTTATACCTATCCATTCCATTTCTTCTCCCCCAGCCCTTTTTTGAGACATATTTTCTTTCCTTAAGGGCCCAGCTAGCTCAGTTGGTAGAGCATGAAACTCTTAATCTCAGGGTCATAGGTTCGAGCCCAATGTTGGGTGCCAGATATTGGTAAAATTATTAAGGCCACTCCACATAGTTAAAAGGGAGGTTTATTTTGTGGGGTAGCTTACAAATGAAAGGATAGGTAGCAGCATCTGGGAAAGGGATAGTGCAGTCCGGAGGTGTTCTCTGGAGAACTCTGCTCCGTCTACCTCTAGTGTCCAGGGTCCGGGCACCAAGAGAGGTCTCTCCTCTTGATCCTCGGTCTTCAGCCTCCTATCTCAGCCCCACCTTGTATGCATTACCATTACCGAAGTCTCAGTGGGTGTTGGAACTTCCAGGCCAAGGCTGGAATGGCTACCCGCTACACACTACTGCATTCATAGAGTTACTATGCCATGCTAGCTATTGTTTTGGTTCACAGGCATCAGAGCTCGATAGGACTGTTGATTTCCTTCTCTCCTCTGGAAGCTTATATGTTATTTCCTTGTATCACAAAAGCTATTCCTCAAAAAGAGGCATTTGGTCAGTTCCAGGTCAGGAACCCCCTGAGCTATTTCTGAAATACATAATGTCTTCAGCAATAGGGACGGACCAGTTAGGTCAACTACAGCTAATAAGACCTTATATGCTTTGGGAATCTCTAGCACAACTCTGACAAATAACTCAATGGATGGCTTATACCAGGTGTTGGTTTGTTCTGTAGGTAGACTTTGGCTCTCGGAAGGAACATTGTCAGCACAGATGAGAAAACAACTCTCTTCTCTCAACTTACATTTCCCCAATTAAATCGCTTATATCCTCAGAGTTAGGTTTCTGGGCTGTACAGCCTCCGGGCCTTGGCCCTCCTGGCTGTGTCAAAGGATGGACTCCCTCGCATAGGAGGAGCCTCAAGCCGGTTATTGGTTGGTCACTCCCATAATTTCTGTTCCAACTTTGTCTCAGCATATCTTGCAAGCAGGGCAAATTATAGATCAGAGATTACGTGGCTGGATTGGGATCCCCATCTCTCCATTGTAAGTCTTGCCTGGTTATAGGAAATGGTTCTCATTGCTGGGAGTCTCAGCTAGGGTCACCCGCATAGATTCCTGGGAGTTCCTATTGCGTTAGGTCTCTAGATCATCCCAGAGGTGCTCCTGATTCCAGTTGTCTTTCCCAGTACTCTCTTACTCCATTCTCCCTCCACCTGATCCCTTTTATTCCCACACCATGCCCCCATCTAGACCTCCCCCTTCCCCATACTGTCCACCTGTGTTGGAAATATTTTATTTCCTCTTCACAATGAGATTCATGTGTCCCCCAGCCTTGAGTTTTCCTTGTTATTTTGCTTCCATGGGTCTGTGGATTGTAGCATGGTTTTCATTTACAGATAATACCCACTTATAAGTAACTACATACAATGTCTGTCTTTTGGGGTCTGGGTTATCTCACTCAAGATTATCTTTCCTAGTTCCACCCATTCACCTGGAAATTTCATGATACCATTGTTTTTAACAGATGAGTAATACTCCATTGTGTAAATGTACCACATTTTCTTTATTCATTCTTCAGGTTGAATGTTTCCAGTTTCTGGCTATTATGAATAAATCTGCTATGAACATAGTTGAGCAAGTATCCTTGTGGTGTGGTAGAGCATCCCTTGGGTGCATGCCCTGGAGTGGTATACCTGGGTCATGAGGTAGGTTGATTCACAATTTTCCAGGAAACGGCCATATTGATTTCCAAAGTGGCAGTACAAGTTTGCACCACCACCAGCAATGGGACGGTGTTCTCCTTGCTCCACATCTCTGACAGCATGAGCTGTCACTTGTGTTTTTGATCTTAGCCATTCTGGCAGGCGTAAGAATCTCAGAATCATTTTGATTTGCATTTCCCTGATGGCTAAGGATGTTGAACATTTCTTTAAGTATTTCTTAGCCATTTGAAATTCCTCTGTTTTGTGGCATAGCTTACAAATGAAGGGATAGGTTGCAGGATCTGGGAAAGGTATGGCACAGTCCGGCAGTGTTCTCTGGAGAACTCTGCTTGGTCTACCTCCAGCGTCCAGGGTCCTGGAACCAAGAGAGGCCTCTCCTCTCTATCCTTGGTCCTCAACCTCCTCTCTCAGCCCTGCCATGTAGGCGTGACCATTACCAAAGTCTCAATGGGTGTTGGAACTTCCAGGCCAAGGCTGGAATGGCTACTCAGTACACTCAAATATGAAAGCAATCCAAGTTTCTGCTGATAGATGAATAGATAGACGAAACGCAGTATAAACACCATCAGAAAGTACTCAGCTGAATAAAGAAGGTAAGTCTGCGTTTGTAACACACGTGAGCCTGGAGGACATTGTGGTCCATTAAATAAGCCGTTAGTAGAAGGATTCTACCTCTGTGATGAACTAAACTAGCCAAACACACAGAAGAAGAGTATGTAAGAGTACAAAACATGAGCAGAAAGCATGTTAAAACCCCAAGGAATACAACACAACTTCTAGAACACCTAAACATTTGAAAGGCTGGCAGTGCAAAATGTTGACAAGGGATACCCAGAACTTTTGTACCTTGCTAGTGGTAGTGGTGAATCATGGGTAAGTCATCCCTGATGCAGGCTGTTAGGGGTCAGTGAATCATCTTTACAGAGATTTAAAGTAATCATAAGACTTATATGTCAGTCAAGTTTTGGAGGGGAAGGGTGGGTTAGGAATTGAACCCAGGGCTTTACACATGGTAGGCATGTACTGTGCCACTGAGTTATACCCTTCAGTTTCTACTTTTGTTATTAATACATGACAACAATTTTAAACATCGTAAGATACTTCTACCTGAAAAAAAAAACTTATTGTCTTAGTGCTAAATGATTGTTGAAGTTATTCTTGCATTATCATAATACACATCAAAGGTCCCGATGAACATGTTCTTACGAGTTATTCTTTGGTAATCACTGCCTATTCCTTAGTAGTCTGTTCCCCCTTGCAGAATTTCACTGTTTTTGAAAGATGAACTGTATTCTGTTATGTTTTTATGGAACACCTTTCCCCATCCCACCCCCAGTTATCCACTGATAAACATGTAGATTGAGTCTATATTTTGACTAATGGAGCTTTTTGAGAAAGTGGTCCACTATGTAGTGCAGACTTGCCTGAAACATATTATTTGCTCAGGTTGGCCTTGAATTCTTGGACATTCTTCTGCTTTAGCCTCCGAAGTGTGAGAGTTACATCCATAAGCTAAGCTCTGGTTTCGATATTGTGAATTAACATGGGGGTCCAGATACTCTCTTCCACATATTGATTGAATTTCCTCTGACTATGTAACCAGCAGTGGGGTCAGTGGATCCTATGCTTGAGAATATACCAGCTTAGAGTTGCCCTTTCTCTATATTCTTTCCAAAACTTCCCTCTTGTTTTTTTGACAGCAGACATTCTAATTAGGATGAGCTACATCTTACTTTCCTTTGTGTCTGTGTTGGCCATCCCACAGTCTGTCAATGAATGTCCATTCATGGCATCTACAAACAGGTGGTTGGATGACCTGCTTCCCAACTTCTTCCCTTACTTCTTTCTCTTGACTGATCACCATGGCTAGGGTTTCTACTACTGTGCTCAGCAGAAAGGGTAAAAGCAAATATGCTTGTCTGAAACTGTCTCTTTTCCTCCCTTACTTTGTTGTAAGGTGATATATAGAAAATAATTTCCTCTAAGAATTTTGAAATCCTTCCTCAGCACTGTTTACCTTCAATACTGCTGTTAAGAAATCAGATATTGAGCCAGGTGGTGGTGGCACACACCTTTAATCTCAGCATGCCAGAGGCAGAGGCAGAGGCAGGTGGATCTCTGTGAGTTCAAGGCTATTCTGGGCTACAGAGTGAGTTCCAGGAAAGGTACCAAAGCTACACAGAGAAACCTTGTCTTAGAAAAACCAAAAAAAAAAAAAAAAAAAAAAAAGGAATCAGATATTGGAGCCACAGAGATGGCTCAGTGGCAAAGACAGAGTCTGGACAACTGTCAAAGCTGATGGCCTGGGTTCAATCCCCAGAACCCAGATACATGGTGGAAGCAGCGAACCGACACCCAGGTTGTTCTCTGACTTTTACATGCCTGCACTAGTACACAAACATGCACGCATGCACAGATGCAATAAATATAAAAAATTTAAAATCCTTTATAAAAGAATTCGTATATGTATAGGTATTTATAAATTTCTGATCTCCACAGAAGCTTTTCAGGTTTGTTTCTTTCTGGTATTCTCACATTTCAAAGAATATTATTCTATTGGGTGTGTTTACTTTCATCTTGCTGGGAATTGTAAAATTCCCTTAAAGCTAGAAACTTAACTTTTAAAATTATTTCTTCGAAAGCCTCCCCCCATTTTCCTGTTTTTTATTTGTTTGTTTTAAGTACATTACTTAAGCACTGGATTTCCTGATTAATTCTCTAATTTTCTTCTCTTTCTTCTGTCTTCTGTTAATTTGCCTTTTGAGTCTACTTTCTGGGAGTCTGTTGACTCAAGTACCACATTTAACACACACACTTCTCATCTCTAAAATAGCCTACATATTTTGCTTCCCTGTCCACTACTTTTCTATGTGCAACTATAGATCTATCTTCTTGCTATGTACAAAGCCCATCTGATGTTGGACTGTAAGTCTGCAGGTAACACCAACCATCCACTCCCATGGCACTGGGAAGAACTAGTGATTGCAGCCCTACCTCAATGCAAGAGGCTGGGCACCAGGATCTAGTAGTCTATCTGGGAGGAGAGCAGGACATTAGCAGCCTCCTAATGAGGATATCCTTCTTAAAAGATATCTGTCGCGGGTCATTGTGAAGAGTGAGACTGTATATAGAAATGTCCTTCCTTACTGAAAGGCATGCAGTGGGCTGAACTTTCAGGATGGAGGATTGTCTGTCACATGACGGTACCGAGCACTCTCCTCTCCAGGAACATGTACTTTGGTGGGGGAGGGGTGAGGTGGGGTGAGGGATGGTGAAAAATCTTCCACTCTTCTTTCTGGTGTGTACACCTGCTTTTAACATTTATTTTTATTCAGTATTTTTCATTAAAAATCTCTTATTATTCTGAGGTGTGTCTGTGTGTGTGTGTGTGTGCGCGCGCGCGCGCGCACGCGCGCGAACGCACACACGCCAGAGGACAATCTCAGGTGTCAGTCTTTGCTTTTTATCTTGTTTGAGCATCTCTTGTAGTTGACCACTGCTTGCTAGGCTAGCGGGGCTAGCTTCTGTGTGCTCTTCCATCTCCCACCTTCCCGGGAGAGTGCAAGGTTACAGACTGTATGCTACAGCGTCCGAGGGTTTACACGGGTTCTGTGGACGCCATTCAGCACATCCAGCTTGTTCTGCAGGCCCATTATCAGTTGAACCATCTTCCTGGCCCAGCTGTCAGCATTCTTGAGGAAAAGGGAGAAGAGAACCGAGGAGTCTCCCAGTTCATACTTCAGATTTCTCTTAGTCCTGCAGAATGTATTCTCATGTTCTTCCTCATCCATCCTTGCTGTAGCAGATTTTCTTCGGTTCAGTTTTTTCAGAGACTGTGCACGCTGAGAATTCAACAGTTCCTTCTTCAGGCTTCAATCAGAGTTCCTGTTTTACGGTTAGCATCTCATTCTGCCCTTCACTGGTAGCTACTGACACTCAGTCCTCTACCTGACCCGCTGAATTCTGTAAGATTCAGAAAAAAATGGCGGCTGCCTTTTGTGGACTGTCTTCCACCGCAGATCCTGGTGGTGGTGCAGCCTTTCCTGCTCTGGAGTCCCTGAGCTGTTTCTTCGCTTCCTTCCAAACTTTCAGACAGCTTCTTACTTATCTGTCTCCTGCTCCCTTTGTCTCTGCGATTGTATACATTTTAAATTCTTTTATTGTCATTCTAAATGGTCTTTATGGGGAGAGGATATAAACACACTCGGTCAATATGCCATATTTAACAAGAAGCCTATACATGATTTTGATGAAACAACTAATTTTAATAGTGCTTGGTATAAAATAGACAAACTCTAGAATACCATTATCTCAAGCAGGTTAAATGCACAGAAAAAAAATTACAGGGAGGAAAATGTGAACACTGACTACCTGTTCTACAAGATAGACAGAATAACGGTGGTTTTCTTTTCTTTTCTTTTTCTTTTTTTAGTTTCTTCTTAATCCTTTTTGTCCCAAGCGTCTGTGGAGAGTACAAATGACTTTTGTGATCATAAGAAATAATTATGAAAAATAGTATTCAAAGAAGAGGAAATAAGACATAATTAAAAGGTTCTCTCCGTGGGAGTGTCTTCCTGTAGGCATGGTGTGTGCAACTGGAATTGTGTGCAATTGGATATGTCTGATTCTATTGCCAGTGAATAAGCAACAACATCAACTCCCTGGACAACAATGTTAAGACTGCCTGTGCTTACCATCTAAAGCTTTTCTTCTTTTCTTTTTAATAATTTATTTTATTAATTTTTTATGTTTTTTGCCTGCAATTTTGTGTCTGTGGGAGGTTGTTGGATCCCCTGGAAATGGAGTTACAGATAGCTGTGAGCTGCCTCGTGGGTGCTGGGAATTGAACCTGTGACCTTTGGAAGAGCAGCCAGTGCTCTTAACTGCTGAGCCATCTCTCCAGTTCCTCACCGCCACCCCCCCACACACTCACATACATACCCACTGTACTTCTTTGGTAGTCTAATGGGTATAGTGGTCAGAGAGGAGACACTCCCGGCCCTATGCTGATGAGCAGCAGAGTTTGGATGCACTAACTCTAACTCTACAGAGATATATCTTAACCTGTACTTTACAGTCTCACAATAGATAGTCTTCCCTTTGTACTTGCAAGAAGTTGGTTCCAGGACCACCCAGGAATTCCAAAATCTGGGAACGCTCAAATCTCTTACACAAAAGGACATACAACATTTGTGCCTAACCTTTGCACGTCTTCCTGCATGCTTGAAATAATTTCCCGATTACTTATAGTTCCTAACACAATGTCTGTTCTATGGTCCTAAATAGTTTAGGGGGAAATGTGTTGTTTCAGCAATGGTGATGATGAAAAAAACCAATCCCTGCATGTTCTGCACAGATGCAATCTTTACCCGAATACTTCCGGTCCACCCATAAGGGGATGAATTTGTGGATGATGGGTATGGAAGGCCGTATACACCCTTATCTATCTCTTCATCTACATTTGTGCTTACGTCTGTGCTTGTTCAAGAGTGTTGGCCATGGAACAAACTATAAATCAAGCACAAGAATGGAAACCAACCAGACATCTCATGAAATAAACTCCAGAGGTGTCTATACGCCTATCTTGGTCTGAAGCCTCATTATCCTTCTTTCTCCTACACCATAAATATCAATACCAATAAATATCCTCCCACACCCAGAACTAAAGGAGTCTGGCGCTCTGAGTGTGCTCAGAAAACCAGCAGTACTCACACCAGTTGAGCCTTGTGCCTTTCAATGGCTGTAGAAGTACAAAATGGCCCTGAGGTCTTTGTTTCACCACAGTGGGCGGGGGAGACGTCTTGCCAGACAGAATGCATTATAGCCTCACCGCAGCTGCCCCCAAACCATTGCTGTGTTTCCCATTACGGACAGATTAGTTTAGACTCCCGAGTGTTTCCAGGAATGTAGGAGGTTTTGATCTGTTGTTCTTTCCATTCCATTGTTTCAAAGCTCTAATTAAAGAGTGCCACATGTACGACTCCCCAAGGCATGGAGGGAGCTAGAGCTAGAATGATGTGAAATGGTCTGATTTTCTTTAAAAACGTTCCTGCCACTAAGCGGTGTGTAGACACCATTCCAAATGTATTCTTCCTGATGGTCTGAGGCCCCACGCTTGATTCTAATTGGCAAAGGATCTGTCGTTCTGTAGCCTCTGTGTATGGATCTCTTCTTTGCTTTATGAAATAGTATATTTCTCCAGACTATTTTTCTCGTATGTTGATAGTCACATATCATAATTCACGAATTTAAAGTGGACTTATTTGAGGTTGAAGGACAGCTCAGTCAGTGAAGTACTTGCCACACAAATATGAGGTCCTGCCAGGCTTGGTGGCACAAACCTGCAGTCCCAGCTCTTGGGAGGCAGAGATGGGCAGATTCCTGGGGCTCACTGGCTGGCTAGCCTAACCTAATCAGGCATGGCCCAGGTCAGTGAGAAAGCCTGTTTCAAAAGACAAGGTGAATAGTGCCTGGAGAGGAATCACACTTGAGGTTGTCCTCTGGCCTCCAAGTGCACATGCACACATGTGCAGACATATGCGCACATGCACAAGAACATACACACACACCAAGTGGGAAACTTGATGTTTTGTAAGTATAGCCACAGGATTGCACAACCATAATGCCGCTGATTTTAGAACATCCACATTACTCTAAAAAGAAAAGCCAAGAGTAAATCTAGTCCTCAGGTCTCAATTTCTAAGACCATCCTTCAGTAAAAGTATGTAGGATGCTTTGGGAAAATGGCCGATTCTGGAACTGAAACTGGGAATACCCAAAATGAGACTGGAGCATCTTAGAACAACAACAATAATAAAGAAGTTCTTTACAACTGGCCAAAATAGCTAAAACATCAAATCCACATTCATGGGGCCCTATCAGAGAGACCCAGGAGCCAGCCTATATGGCTGTTGATGGCTTCTTGGGGAGAATTAGATTGATTGATTGATTGATTGATTGATTGATTTCAAGGGTGTGGCCCCTGGTAAATAGATTACGTTCTGGTGGATGACCTCACACCCACAAGTAAATGAGCAGCTCAAACTGGACTTGGTGGAGGGAGGGGACACACAAAGTTGAGAGTGGTTGGGTTATGTGGGTAGCTCTGGGAGGAGATGGGGGTGGTGAGGGTGAATAGGATCAAAATACAATATATGCTTTTTGGAAATTCTCAAGGAATTAACAAAAATATATTAAAAAGAGATCTAGCTCTCAATTCCCCAAAGCTGGAAAATTTAAATAGTAAAATAAAAACAATACTGGTTCATAACTCAAGATCACATAGATGCACAAGGAAGGGTCCATAATGACATGAATTAGTGACTCATTAAAAGAATTCTAAACAATGGATAGTTTGGAGAATTTCTAGCTCTTCATTGGTATTCTCTGCTTCGTTAGACATTGTCATCACACCATTTTAATTTTGAAGGCATGTTTTCTTTGGTGTTTTGTAGCCTCTGTTGGCAACTCCGGTGTCCTGCCCTCTCACAGTCGGTTCCTGTTGCTTGACATGTTCCCCGTGTATGGGCCACACTTCTCAACTTTCCTTCCACACCTCAATTGTTGTTGGAAACTGGATGCTTTCAGATGAAATATTGCAGCAGTTGTAGCGACTGGTCTCTTTGCTCCCTCTGTGGTTTATTCTGACTTGTTTACTGAATCATTTGGGTGGTTCATTGTACAGTTATTTCCTATCTCGGGAAGCTCATGATATCATCAGAAGACGGAGACTCGATTGTGTGCAAGGTGACCTTAGGGTGGCAACAGCCTGAACCGTGCCCTCTTTTGTGGGTCATTCCCCCCCCCCCATCCCATCTGTCCCTTGTAGGATCTTATCCCACTCAGCATTTCCTTCGTTCCTGGCTGATGGACACGCTGTTGTTTTCAACGCAGCCCAGTGTGTAATTGCTTCATAATCTAATCCTGTGGAGTCCAGTCACCTTGGTGGGGGTAGTTTTGAGGGGTTTTTTTTTAGCACGGGAAATCTTTCAAAAAAACATTTCCCCTCTTTTCTCTGAAGAAGCAGCTGGCCAAGGAGTGAGCCTGTTGCTCTCCTGGAGGGACCAGCTAGCTCTTAATAGCCTGTCACCCAAATCTCCATTGTTCATGAGAGGGTCCCCAGGCTTCACCTTCCTCAGTGGTCTGTCTCAAACAGAGTCAGCTCCCTGGGGAGAACTTTAGTTCTCTCCAAGGTCTTTAGCCTCTAGGTAAAATTTCTCAGCTGTTGCTCCACACTAGGGGTGAGTAGGACCCTCCATCCTCTCTCAGAAACAGAGCTTTAGGCAGGGGCTGTAACCACTGGACTTCCTGGCTCACTCCCACCAGCCTGGAACCAGTACTATGAGCAAGCCGAGGCCAGAGGAACCAGGGCTGCAGCATGCTGTGGTACAAACTCTCTTTTCTCAGTGTGGATTTTGAAGAGGATGGGAATGGCCACCTCACTAACTTGGTAGGACTTTAGTCTCTGAAACTTCAAGGGGAAGAGGATGAGAAAACCACAGCTAACCCTTCTCAGTCCAATGCTGTATCTCTACACTTGGCCACACATGCCCAGCGTGGAGCTTCTGAGTCTTAGAACTGTGGCGTTTTGGGGAGGTGGAGAGTGGACTGGGGTTCACATGCCACAGACTCAGGCTGTTCTTACCAAACTCGACTAGGATTTCTTGAATGAATGCTTCTTAATTTTCTGTATGCCCTTAGGACAATTTCCAGAGATCCTAACCGGGTGCTTTTGAAAAGAATTCTCGCTTGTCACGGTGGTTTTGCCAAGGACTGGCTCTGTGGAGCCTCTCACCATTCTCAAGAAGACGTCTCCCACCCCCAGCCCCCCATCGCTTCCCTCAGGCCCCAAGTATAGCTTGTTTTTCTTTAACGCCCTGAAGTTTAACTGCCTGCACACTTCACATTTGTGTTTTCTATGTGACACAATCTGGGGCAGTGAAAGACAGAGGCAGAGAGGGATGTGAGTCCTGGCCTGTGTGTCTACCCACGTTGCTCTTGTTTTTCTGTACAGTGTCCTCAACATGCTGGGCTTAGTGAGCAAGACAGCCAGAAACCAGGAACAATTAGTCCAGGAATTCAGTGCTGTAAACCCATTGGATTGAGGACGCAGGGCTACAGCCTCTCCCTCCAATTAACCAGCCAAATTCTGTTGAACTCACTGTTGTAAGTATAGAACATGGGATGGTGTGACATAATACAGAACCAATTTATTTTGGTGGTTATTTTAGGTGTACTATAAGAAAGGATTTAAATTACAGGAGCTGGGAAGACAGTTCAGCCGGTAAAGTGTTGGCCACACAAGCATGAGGACCCGTGTGTTGATCCAGAGTACCCAACAGGGAAACCTACCAGTGGATGATGGTGCCTGTCGGTACTGTGTGCTCTGTGCAAGCAGAGGCAGGAGGATTCCTTGGGGCTTGCTGGCCAGCCTGACTAGACAGTTTGATGAACTGAACCTTTAGTGAGACTCCCCTGTCTCAAAACACAATGTGGACGGCATCAGAGAACTCACGCTGAGGTTGACGTCTGGCTTCCTTCATATGAGCGTGAGCACATGTGCACACACACACACACACACACACACACACACACACACACTTTTTAAAATCAAAAAAGCATGAATGTAGGTATGACTTCTTGCAGATGGTGATCCTTTGGGAGCAGGGAATCAATGCTTCCTGACAGGTGACGACTACTGTAATGCTTCTCTTCTATTGTTAAATTCTATTTTCTTCTATATGTATGAAGGAATGTTTTCCCTGCATATATATCTAAGGACCACTTAAGTTCCTGATGCTCCAGGAAGAAGGAAGATGTCTTATGCCCTGGAGCTTGAGTTATAGATGGTTGTAGCTGCTATGTGGGTGCTGGGAAGGAAACCTGGGTCCTCTTGTGGAGTAGCCAGGGTTCTTAAAGGCTTAGTCATCCTTCATTCCCACAGTGCTTCTCTCTCTCTCTCTCTCTCTCTCTCTCTCTCTCTCTCTCTCTCTCTCTCTCTGTTTTTTGGAGACAGGGTTTCTCTCTGTAGCTTTGTGTCTTTCCCGGAACTCACTCTGTAGCCCAGGCTGGCCTTGAACTCACAGAGATCGCCTGGCTCTGCCTCCCGAGTGCTGGGATTAAAGGCGTGTGCCGCCACTCGCCCCACACCCCCCCCCCCCCTACTGCTTCTCTTTTTCAAAACAAATAAACAAACATGCTTAATCTCCCATTCCTACTTTCAGGGGTAGACGCTCTCTGATACTGTTTATATTTCCACTTTATTGTTTCTCTGCTCTAATTGGAGTGTATCACATCAACACTTTACTGTGCTCCGTGGGCCTAGAAATTTGAATAGTATGGCACTGAATATTCTAGAAACAATGTAACTACAAGCACCCATAGAGCACATCACAATGGAAATTTCACAATGTTATTTCTTAGACAAGGCTGAAGTAGGTAGTTCCTTTCATAAAAATAAGCAAATTTAAACATTATCCAGGGACATCATAAATTATAAAGCAGTGTGAAAATGATTGGATTTCTGAAAAGAGCATACACACCAGGTGAAAATTTTACACAATACCCAAATTGTTTAGACAAAAGTAATCAAATTGGTTCCTTTGACTGTCAGTTTAGTTAGAAAGGGGCATTATTCTGAATTCTCTCTTCTAATTAGTCATATTGGAGACCTTGAAAAACAGGAGATTCAAGCAGACAAAAGCAGGGAAAAAAAAAAAAAACTGCTTTCAGTTCTTCCACCCACACAGCCTGCTTATTTGTAGCTTCAGGTACAGTTGTTTTTATTTTTTGAAAAGTACATTAAGCTTAGCTTGACCAGACAGAAGGCAGCTGGCCTCAGGGCCTCAGCTGACTTAAATGCAGAGCAAATTTGGGGACCCTTCTGATTTATATACAGCTAGGGAGTGGGGGACAAAGGTTAAGCAGGAACCATCAGCTGAGAAGTTCCCATAGACTTGAAGTTGCCAACCAATTGCTGATATGATGACGTTTCAGGTCTAAGAGCAACCCTGGGGTCCTTGCCATGGGCTGGTGGCCGCCTCCACCTCCATGTATGTCTACAAACTCGAAGGACGGCTTCCTCTTGCTTTGGTGAAGTACTGGTCCTCAGGAGGCTCCAAATTCCTGCATTTGTCAGATGGGGCAGTGTTGGAGACACCCACTTTTCTGGCTCTGAACATCTCGGGACCACCTAGACTTGGTTTTCCAAAGTCATTGTGTTTTAACTGCCATGACTTTCTTATCCCCTGTGCATCCTTTCCTGAGAAGATCAAACCTTCAAGAAATAGACACAAGCAACAGGACTCGACCCCCCCTCTCCATTTAAAAAGGTTTTTTTGCTGAGAAGTCAAACGAAAGTGAGCATGATCAGGATCTCACTTTTTCCTCGGTCTTGATATTAAGGACAACGGTCCTCATTCTTCCACATCTGGCTTAACCAGCTGGCCAGAGAACTCCTAAGTGACAACATAAAACCCAAGAGGGTTTTGCTCTCCCAGCCTCGTGTTGCCCTGTGGAAGACCTAAGGAACTGGGCTGCATGATTTTAAGTTTGCAGAAATCAAAGAAGCGGTGGCTCTGGAAATCTCTTGGCACACGAGAAGACTGACCACGACTGATTATATGTGTGGTCAGGCCTCCTCAAATCCTTCCAGCCTCAACACTCCCTGGGGTCCTAAGACTGGCAGCTGAGGGAAGGGAACAGATTCATTCAGGACTTCAGTCTCCAGCACAGTCTTCAGCACGCCTTCCCTCCGCTCTAATTGAATAGGAGGCCACTCCACAAGCTTCACGATCTACTGCCCTGAAGGAAATGTGTTTCCAAAACAGGCCACATCATTTCCAAAATGACTCGACCCAGGGGGATAGATAGGATTCCTCTGGACAGATGGAGACAAGAGAGTGTCTACAGAAGGCTTTCTCTCCATCCTTGGACTGTGTGGTTTTGAGCGAGGGGGTTTTCCTACAGGGTGTTCTGGCCAACAGCTGGCTCTCTCACTGGGTGGATTCTTGTGCCGTGGTAGCCCGGACCGTGTGTGACCTTGTATTTCCTTCCCACCCCCAGCCCTCCAGACTTCTTTGCTGTCACTCCAGCTTTCTTGTGTTGATGTTTCTCAGTAGCACCAGGACACTTAGAGCCTGCCCAGTATTGTGCCGTGTGTGTGTGTGTGTGTGTGTGTGTGTGTGTGTGTGTGTGTGTGAGAGAGTGAAGTCCTCCCGCAAACTCTGGTGTGTGAATATTTGGTCCACAGCGGGTAGTACTGTTGTGAGAGACTGCTGAGGCTTCAGGAGGTGAGGCCTGGCTGCTGGAGGTGAGTCACTGGGGGCGGGGTTTTAAAGGATGTTGCTTGGCTTTGCCTCAGATCCCACCCTTTGCTCTCTGCCTCAGTGTGACCACTCACTTCATGTTCCCTTGCACACAGGTGTCTCATTGCCCATACCATTTGACCAGGGATCCATTCCTTCCCTCCCTTCCTCTTTTCCCCCTACTGTTCTCTCCCCCTTCCTTTGTGTGTACGTGTGTGCAAAGCCTTGCTATGACATAACCAATTTTTTTCTCCTTTGTTTTGGCTTATGCATGTTTGTGTCATATGTGTGAATTCACATATGCGGGGGGGGGGGGGGGGGTAACCTGTGTGCAGGCACCTGTTTGTGTGTGTGTGTGTGTGTGTGTGTGTGTGTGTGTGTGTGTGTGTGTAGACCTGGAGCTGATGCTAAGTGTCTTCCCCTTTTACTCTCCACTTCATTTACTGAGCCAAGGTCTCTTGCTGAATCTGGAGCTCACCACTTCTCTGTGAGCTTGCCCTGCGTGGCCCCAGTGCCTCCCAAATGTTGGGGTTACAGGTGGATGCCACATTTTCTCGGCTGTTTACATGAATCCTGGAGTTTCACACTCGCTCTGTCTCCCCAGGCCCCGATGTTTTCCACAACAGTTCTAAGTTGTGTTTTTGGATTTCGTCTCTATAAAAGTTTTCGTCTTTGCCAAGGTATTCACTCCTTTCTTTTTTGACTTTTCCCTTTGGGAAAACCCATAGATGGGTTGGCTAAGATGAAAGTAGGCACTGACAGCTCTTCTGGTGGATTTTTTAATTCCCATCTTTAATTTGCCAGCCTAAGTTTCCAATTAGTTTTGACCCTCCACTTCTGTGTTTTCTTTCTTCTCGACTTGTCAAAACTTGGCGTGTCCTTCAAAGCCCAGCTAATGTGATCTGGGAGAGACCTTTCTTGTCACTTCTGTGCTGTGGGATGTTCCGTATGTCAAATGTGTTGCTCTGATTGGATAAAATAAATAAAGTGCAGATTGGCCAGTAGCCAGGCAGGAAGGATGGGGTAGGCGGGACAAGGAGGAGGAGAACTGTGGGAAGTGGAAGCCTGGGTGGGGAGATACCGCCAGCCGCTGCCATGACAAGGAAGATGTAAGGTACTGGTAAGCCATGAGCCACGTGGCAAAGTATAGATTAATAAAAATGGACTAAATATAAGAGTATGATCTAGACAATGGTGGAGGCCTGAGCTAATGGCCAAGCAGTTTAAATAATATAAATGTCAGTATGATTATTTTATAATGAGTTTTGGGACCACAGGGGCTTGATGGCACCTGGAGAGAAGAAGCTCTCCAACTACACTTCTGTCCATGCGTGCTAGGCCAGGCTTTGTTGTCTCAAGCTGTTCAGAATTGTATCCTCACCCCTAGACCTCCAGTACCTACAGTGAGGGGACACAGCACAGAGAAATGGACACAGCTTTCAGAAAACATCAGGTAACATCTCATCCAATGTGAATGTCTTTGGTTCACCTGCTCTGTACAGCCGACTCCTGTCCTCCTTGGGCCCCTTTGAACTTTCAATCAGAGTCAAATTTGGCCCCCAGATGCTTAGCTACCCTCTTTCAAGGAGCAACTTGTAAGACAAATTGCTAAATGGTCTTATTAATAAAAAACCTGGAGCCAGATATTGGGGTGAAACCTGAGAGATCAGAGGGATAGGACAAGGCACAGCCAACCTCACCTCACCAACTCCTCAGCCTCCAGAGAGAGCTACTTCCTGTATACTCACGCCTTATATACCTTTCTGTGCCCTGCCTTCTCATGTCCTCTCTCCACCCAGCTTCATCACTTCCTGTCTGTCTGTCCAGACCTCCAGACCTCTATGGTTAACTAGTCCTGGGATTAAAGGCGTGTGCCACCATGCCTGGCTCTGTTCCCAGTGTGGCCTTGAACTCACAGAGATCAGGATGAATCTCTGCCTCCCAAATTCTAGCATTAAAAGCATGTACTACCACTGCCTGACCTCTATATTTAATACAGTGGCTGGCTTTTTCCTCTGATCCCCAGATAAACTTTATTGGGGTGCACAAATAAAATATCACCACAGCAACTCGTGACTTCCCTGTGTCTGCCCAAATCCTGTTCACCTTCCTATCCCCTAAATCACTAGTGATAAGATTCTGCCGCTCTTTCAGCAGCGCAACTGCACATGAGCAGTTCAGTAGCTAAGCAAGGGGTCTTATGTCTTATGTCATCAGTGCATAAGGTGAGTGTCGCCTTACCTGTCAAAGCGTTAGGGTTTTACCACCCACTTTCTCAGTGTCTCTCTCTCTACTTGTTTGCTCAATAAGACTGCGTGCTTCCCAGGAGCAGGAACCAGGCCTGACATCTCTTCAATCATCTTCCCGGTGTCCAGGCAAAGAAGCAAAACTTCAGTAAATACAAGCTGACCGATGCGTATCTTAGAGATTAGCCGGACCAGACCAGGGAAGAAAAGTTAACCATGAGCCGCAGCCCATTATTTTGAAGTTATTGTTGGATTTTTAAATTAAAAAAAAAAGGACTTTCTCTTGTTTTTACTTATGTCAGCATCCACAGACAAAAACTGACACACACATTTTTCTATGTCTGGAAAGAGAAATACTACTGTACGTTCTGAGAGTTCATTAAAGCTCTCCTCTGCTCCCTTTCCCAGCATATGCTACAAATCTCCAGAGCAGCCCACCCAGTACATTTTTTTCCAATTAATTTTTCTCTTTTGCTTTACTGGCAGTCAGTTTTACTAATAGTCATTTTTCTAAGTCAAATGCTTTAATTAAAATTGGAATGAAAAATCTGATTAAAATCTAAATTGGTTCTAGGAGCTGTGATCTTTTACTCTGTTCTTTGCAGTTACATAATTTATGTCCCAAATTGTTACATTAGGATTTTTCAGTCCATTTTTTCCTTACCTAAGGCATTTACAAAAACCTTGAGCTTTGAACCAAATAATCCTGATTTGAAAGCCATTACACACTCAATGTCAAGAGTTTCAAGACTAGCAATAGGTCAGAAAGTGAATTTCCAAAATGATTTAATTCTTGAGCAATTCCCAAAGACAGGCGTGTACAGCTTCTTTTTTCATCCTAAACTGATATTTAAATATGGTCAGTATTCGTCTTGAGACCCACTCCTGGTGTGAGATGCTCGGACACAATCCGGAAGAGGACAATACATTTCAAATATATAAAGGAATAGTCAGTAGGGGGGAGATGATCTGGCTTATCCAGGCTTCTGTCTTTCTGGTTTTCAAAAACCTTTCCGATGAATACACTTTTAAAGGCAGGACCCGAAAACCCACAAAAAGCAATGTTACACGCCCCAAACCAAACAAATGTGACTCTAAAAAGGAACCACAGAGTAAGTTGATGAATCTGATTCCAATTTAGTGTCGCAGGTGGATAGATTAATAATTTCATAAAAAATGTATGAGTCCATCAGGGGCATCTAAATTCAAACAAAGGCTGAAAGGACAAAGGTGGCAAAAATGGGGACACACTTACGAGGAAGACATAGAAGTGACCCGGGCACGTTGTTCTCCAGGCTAAGTGTGTGGGAGTGGCCGGGGTGGGGGTGGGGGGAGCCGGCCCAGGGCTGTGCACCGCAGATTAAAATGGGCTACTGCAGGCAAAGGTCACCCCACGGTATCAATTACTTGCTGTTACCTGGAAAATCTGATTTCATGCCCCCCAGTCGAGTCGCTTTCTTCTCTCGCACGAATGGCAACTGTCTCCGGTCGGTAACAAGAACAATGTATGTCCTCAGAGTCTTTAGACGAAGGGGCTTCAGCATTCAGAAAGTCCTCTGCAAATTACCAGCGAAGCCAAAAGCTCTGGGGCACTAATGTGCTGAGCGAACGGAATGGAAATGCCGAGTCTGCCCTCTTCTTAACCCTCGAAGATATTGTTCGGTTTCTGATTAGTAGTTGACGGATGTGTAGCTACAGAGTCTAAACTCTGGTGTACAGTCTGTATTTAGGTCAATTTCTCCCTGGAGTGCCTCCTAGAAGAGACTAGCTAGAGATGTGAGCAAATATAACCATCGGGGAATCCGAGGAAAGGCAAGTTTGCACTGGTCTGATTTTTGTCTAGAATTACCTTTAATGTTCTATAAAGAATCTCCTTCCCATGGCCCCTAGTCCAAATCAAAAGTCTTTGGAAAGATGAGTTGTTGTGGGAGTGAGATTCCTATCACACTAGAGACTGACAGGAGTATTTAAAACATACAAACAACAAACCCTGTACATGTGAACTGTGCCGTTGTCAAGCTGGTTGTGATGAAAACACAGAACCCACCAGAGATTTGCTGGTCTCTGATCTAAGTGAACAAACATCTTCAAGCAGATCACATACTTGCCCCTTGTTTTGTTTTTAACCTTATTTCTTTATCCTTAATTTTAACTCAGAAAAACTCCTAATGTTTTCTTCAGCGTTGGAAAGAAAGACTAAAATTAGAACTCCGTGAAATACCAATATATGTTGCAGACTAGCTAAAATGATATTTTTAAAAAGGAAATTAAAAATTGGAGTTAGTAGATGATCTTTCTCTTTTTTCAGAGATGTAGGGGGATGCTTTTAAGCACACACAGTGCGCAGAACAGTGTGACCAGGCAACCAGACCTGCCATTAAGGAGTCAGTGAAAACTCCAGTGTGGGGAACACATGCAGCATCCTCTAAACATCACTTCGACAGTTCTCATTAAAAAGATCAAATCCCAGGCCAGGAAAGCATGTAAGGGAAAGAGAGACCCTCGGGGCTTTGGGTGTTGGGCAACTCTGGGTGGGGGAAATGATGGGGGATGTGAGGGAGGGTGAGGAGGTGGGTGAGAACAGGGGTCTATCTGAGGAGTCTTGCCATTGTTAGAGGAAGCGGCAAATCTGCCCCGCTGAGGGTCAGGGGATTCCAAATTATCCAAGCCCTTTGATACAGAAGGCCAGACTCCCTCCTTCTCCCTGTGTGAAGAAATAAATGGGCTACCTACTCACGTGTTGCTTTAAACTGACCACTATTGTGCCTTAGTTAAATGGTTTTATGAATGCAAATAATCCTCTCAAAACAAAAATGGCAATTTTGGAAAGACCTTTAGAAAAAGAAAGGAAAATTATGTATCTTGGGTTCTTCAGATCAACACCTAGAAAAGGAAATGAAAGGTTTTTTCTATGTAACTCCTTTGTCATACAAGATGAGAAATTGTAATTCAAAAAAGCAAAGTGATTTGCCCCAGGTCATTTAGCTTCTCAGAGGCAGAAACACACATTTCCCATTTGGGGACAATTTGAGGATCAGGAGAAGTGATCAAAGTATACTTTATCCACTAACTAGAATAAAAATCCTGACTCCGTGTGTGTGTGTGTGTGTGTGTGTGTGTGTGTGTGTGTGTGTGTGTGTGTAATAGGCAAGGAGAAGTTCTTCTGTATAAAATGGTTACTCAGTTGAGAAGAAATAATGAATTTGTAGAATCATCCATGGATGCTGCAGTGAGAGAAGGAAGGAATGGTGTCTGGGAGAAGAGACTCCCAGAACGATTGTGCCACCTCTCCACGGGCTCTGGACTACACTTTAGCCCCAAGACTGGTCACACGCGCTTTCACAAAAGCCTGCGGCAAGTCCTTTGCTCTACACTACTAACAGACCTTCCCAATTAACATCTTCTCTCACCTCTGAGAGATATGGCAACCCCTTGTTCTTTCCCATGGGTCTTAATCCCTGCCAGATAAATGACAGGCATTCTTTGCTTGAATTGTCAAACAAAAATAAAGAGATGAATCTTCACGAGGAAACTTCTCTTTGGGAGGAAGAATATGATTGCCATCTGGGACACACATTGACAGACCATGCAGCCTCGATATGCTTAGAGAACAGACAAAGGGAAAGGCGGGGGGTTTTATTAAGACAGAGAAATCTGCAAGTGTTATTATGAAAGCAAGTCTGTTGATATGTCTGGTGCTTGAGGAGGCTGGCCAACTCTGACTATGGGGCAGCAGCAGTCAGTCTGTACAGCTCATTTGCAGGGTCAGAGCTGTCAGCTTTCTCTACAATTGCTAGCGAGAGCAAAGTCTTAAAGAGAAGGTGGTCTGTTTCTCTGGAATTAGCCCGGCCTTCCAGTTCCTGAGACAATGGGTATGAATGTTTTCACCCCTAGTCTCTTATACAGACGAGTATGACCGGGAGGGTTTGATTAGCATGTTCTGTTTTGACGGAATGGACCACACTTCGAGCTGTTCAGGGCCTCTGGCTCATGTTCTGTACAGTGGAAGTGGGTGGAAGGCAAGTGTGTAGCCAACATGAAAAGGACCGCCTGAAAGTCACATTCTACCAAAGCTCTGCTTGTGGCCTGAAGCTTTCAAGAGAAGAAGTGCTTGGAAGGCATACCCTTCTATGTCCGTGCTAGAACATTCCCAAGCACAGATTTAAGGTGGGCTAAAAACCAAATTACTGGTCTTCTTTTCCTGTGTCCTCCAATGAAGACTTGCATTCATGGTCATTGTCTGTAAAACCTGGGAAGAACCCTTGGGAGCATCCCTGGGAACCAGCATTCACGTTCCGCCTGATGAATGGCGCAGCAGTGCCATGAACGAAGAGGTAGATGGTATTGACCCAGCAGAGGCAAAACCAAGCAGATCTAGATTGTTTGTATATACCTATGTATGTACACACCACACACACACACACACACACACACGCACGCACGCACGCACGCACGCACGCACACACACACAAGGTCTGAAGAGCCAGGGTACTGTCAGTGATAACAGCGTCGCTGACTTTCCCATGTAGCAGCAGAGATGAAATGAACTTCACAGTGAGGAATAGAAGATGCAGACTTGGTTCCTGAACTTGAACAGAAGGGATGGAGTCTGGTCAGCTGCACTTACTACACAGGAAGCAAGTGAATCCCTGATATTCTGCACCACATATTAGATCATGGTCTCCAATGAGTCTATCTCTTAAATGTATTTTAAAGTCAAATCTTTTCTGTAAATCAGAGCTCTATGCATTATAGTGGGGAAGAGGCTTTGCCTGTGGTGGTATCTTAGTTTGATGAGAATATCGTAGGAAAGGATATGAAGGGAATTTTCTAGAATCTATTGTATTTTCATGCTAAACCATATAACATATATATATATGTTATAGACTGTTTATCTATCATGTGAGAGGTCCCATGTTTGATCCTTAATACCACACGCAAAAATTAATAGGGATTTGTGAGGCGTGAGTGTACCTCAGTATAAATGAGCATTCATGAAGTCAACATGGCCATGTCAAGGACCCCAATGCCTTGGACCCATGGGAATGTCAAGACCTTCCCCTGGTCTGTGTATCAATTGACAGAATATACAGAAAGTATCAACTGCAGCTTCCTCCTCCCATATGACTGCAGCAGAAGACTGCTCCCCTGCAGACTCTACACACACACACACACACACACACACACACACACACACACACACACAAACACAGATTAACTAAGCCACCTCTTTCTTCAGCTGTATATAATAAAGTTCAGCTGTATATAATAAACATGCTGAGCTTCTAGGCTGCTGGTGCGTCTCCATCCACGCATGCAACCCACCTGATGCTAGCTTTTCTGGACCTGTGTCTGTCATTTTTTTCATTCTCTGTTGCCCCGGTCAGGTCAACTCTAAAACCATGTAGGTCTTGGCAAGGATTTATTATTTTATTTATTATTTATTATATTGTCAAGTCCAAGCAGGTGTATAGATTGTCTGGCCGAAGAACTGTCCTTACAAACAAAACCCGGGGAAGCAAAGCTGAGGGGATCAGAAACTGGGGAGTTTATTCTACAAAGGAAATGCTTGACATTGTCATCTGGAATCAGCCAGTTTGGCGTAGACATACTGGGAAGCAGTTTTGGTCTAAGGTAGCATGACTGTGACCAGTGGAACAATTCTAATCTTTGGTACCGAGTCTCTTTATCTAAAGTCATGAGTGTGGCTGACTGTCCTGGTCTAAGGGTACCTACCTTCTTTATCTGTTAACTATTTCCACTTTACACTTTGCCCTCCAAGGGAGCCAGGGAGATACGGACACTTATGATTTCTTTCCGGATTTTTATCTCTGGATTTTAACTCTCTGCAGGCAAGGTTTACAAATTCTCCATATCGACATTCTTTAGGAGCAATCTGTATCTCTGTCATTAGTTGAGGACTCAACTCTTCTACAAAGGACAGGAGCCTGGCCAGTAGTGCTGCATCACTGAAGTTTAAATTCCCTCAGGGAAGCAACTTCCCCTGACTCACTGAGGAGTCCCTAGACTTTCATCCCGCCCAGTAGGGCAGGCTGAGATGCTCCTGCTGACTGCCCTTCTCCCACCCATCATCTGCAATTTTCATAGCACCTTCCTTGGGGATATTATTTATATCATTGGTCTTATTTTATAATTCTGCATCTTCTATTGAAACATGAGTTCATGAAGCTGTGGCTCACCCTCATCTCACTTTGAATTTCATACATGCACGATAGAGCCACAGTCAAGACATTGTCTAGTTGGGATGTTTGCTCCAGTACTTCTTTCAGTTCCCCCAGCCTCAACTTTTCCCACCTACCAAATGGGAATATTCATAGTAACTTCCCCATTCGGTGGTTGGAAGGAGAACAGGATGACATTGGGTGACGCTCAGCTGCCACTTAAAGACATCCTCAATGTCAGTCTTTAGTTAGGAAAATAAGCTAAGAAATGTGTATCAAGTATGCGAGTGAGTAAGAGAGTGATACAGCCTGGCCTGTAAACTGAAATCCCAAATAGAGCTCCCAGCTGGATGCCTGTCAGCCTGCTGATCCACAGACATCGGTTAGGACCTCAGTGGAAGGAATCTCAGTGGCTACTGCAGATGGAGAGAAAGATTTCTGACCACCTGAGATTTTGAGCACGTTGTTCCGAGCCCAAAGAAACTTTCCCTGGAAATTTGACAGCAGAGATTCAGCCCATTGGACCACATGGTTAATATGTAAGGATGGGACGTTCTGCTTCTGAGATTGAAGTGTTATATTCTTGAATAGTTTTTTGCCCTCCCTGGTGATGTCAGTGGCAGGAGGCAGAACCAGGGGCATACAGAATCTTCATCTGAAGGGGAAAGGTTAACAACAAGGCTTTAGGCCCTTTTAGGGGTAACGTTCTTAAAAGGGGCTGCCTCAGTACAGACACACTGGTATATGTCACGGTGACAGGTAGACACATCTTAAAACAGACTTCACAAACACAATTGAAAACAAACCAGGTCTGTAAGAACTTGTTCCTCACATTAGCTCATCAAGTTCATCCCCTTGTCAAGAGGAATCAAATCTCCAGGTAAAAAGGCAAAGCATTTTTGATCCTTTCCAGAAGACTATGAGAATTTAACTTCTTTCCTTTCCAGAACCGATAAGATCTCAAATAACCATGTTGGTCTGGCTCATGGGAGGGGCCAGACCTGGCTCTTCTGAAGAGCTGGTAGTTATTAACCGGAGCCTGCAGCTACAGAAACCACCAGGCTGTTCTTGTGTTTGGTTTGACATGGGGCTTTCTCGGTGGGTGCTTACCTCAGCAGCTTGTTATGCAACCCCAAAGAGATGAGTGTAACTCTAAAACAACCTTGAAGCTCTGTGCCTATGTGGTGTGGCTCCATCCCTCCAGGCAAAGACCTTTTGCTTGAATACATTTATGACCTGTGTATTTATGCGTTTTTTGTGTGTGATTCTCATAAACAGTTGGCCTGAGTGACAGATTGATGGGAAGAACAGCGCAAAGAGGTCTAGACAGAGCTTCAGATGCAGCTTAGCAGCCAGCAGCCAACAACGCACATTAATGTTACCCTGATTCCACTTCTGATGGCTCCCACTTGGTCTTTTTCCATCTTAAATGCCCCTGCAATATTTGGGTCAGTATCGGTAGGTGTTGCTATGGCTCCGCCAGCTCCTCCTGGGTCCCACCATCTTGCTGGGCCAGACTGCACTGTGGGTACCACCATCACACTCAATGGCTCCACATGTTACGTTACTTCACATTCTATGTTACACTCAGTTCTCCTAGCATGCGGCTTGAACAGCCACCCCTATTCAGAGAAAGAAACAACACTTTCTCTAACAGTTTTAGAGAAGGACTTCTTATTCCTACTCTCTCTGTTCATGCTGGCCTCCCGTGTTGAGTCTGGTACAGGACTATCTCAGGAGACGAAATAATGGCAGCCTCTACAGTATGCACAGAAATGCCTTTCTGAAAAGATAAACAGCGTAAACACTGGATAAACAATCCTGCAGTTGCTTAGGTCCAACCGGTTGTACCTTGTTTCTTTCCTTTGAAGATTTGAGACTTGGGAGAATAATCAGTACCCCCAAAGTTTACATCACTATTTTTTCTCAGATATGCCCGAGAATTTTTGTTTGTCATAGACATTTGTCCTTCTTCTCCCATTCCCTGCAACACTTATTGTACAAGTTTTGTCAATATAAAATTATGTATATGTGTGTGTGTGTGTGTGTGTGTGTGTGTGTGTGTGTGAGAGAGAGAGAGGGGGGGGTGGAGTCTTGTGCATGTGTGAGTCTAAGTGTCTGTAAAATCCAGAAGAGAACGTCAGGTCCCCTGGAGCAGGAGGTACAGATGATTGTGAACTGCCTGATGTGGGTTCTGGAAACCAAACTGAGGTCCCCTGGAAGAGCTGTATATGCTCTTAGCAACCGAGCCATCTCTCCAGCCCCCACACTCACTGTTTAAAAACCTTTTGTTCCCTTGGAAGTGTGTGTACTTGCATCAGGGTGGAGGGGGTCAGAGAACAATTTGTAGGAATTGGTGACCCCCTCTGCTATGCAGGTTCTAGGGATCAAACTCAGGTCCTCAGGCTGAGGCAGTCAGCACTTGAACTATCTGGATCATCTCACCAGTACTATATATTTACCATTTTAAATACTCATTCATCCCATAGATTTCTTTAAAGAATATTTGCTACATGAACCATTTCTTGAGCTGTAAAATTAAATTGTGTTCCACCTCTACGCAGCAATAAAAACATCCTGTAATATAAAACCTTGTAGCCCTGCAAGAAATTAGGCTAGTGGGAAACCGAATGACTTAGTGCTGTGATAATTTTATTACTTAAATTGAGTTGCAAGAGATAATTTAAAAATCAAACACTGAAATCGATTTAAAGAGTTTTATTAAAAATATTTACTTTAAATTCTACCTTACTATAAACAGTATATGTATATCTTTACATTTCAAAATCACAAAGCAAACGACTTCGTTTTGGCTATCTGTCTCTGGACCTCATAGAACTAAGTCCTGGAAAGAACTAGAAGTCTGCAGAAGCTAGAGTGACAGGTAGCAGCTGAGGTGGAGAGAGGGCTGAGCTGAGCCTCTTCTATCTTAATTCCTTTCCCACACTCCTTATCCCTCCCCCTTTAAGATGGCTGTCAACCTGTCTCTGCAAAATATTCCCACTAGGTGCACAGTGGGAGGGATGGAGTGTTGGGAAATGGGACCTGATCAGGAGAGGGAAGAGAGAAGACAGTCAAGACAGATTCTTTTCTCTTTGAAAGCTTCTCACCTCTTCTTCCAGAGCATGTGGGAGGTGGTTCCTGCAGGAAGAGATTGCAGGCCGAGACCATAGCTCATTGTCCTACGTGGAAAATATGATCTTGGGCTGAGAGAAGAAAGCCTGGGCTAGTGACGCCTTCTGCTCATACCGGATGTGACGCCTTCTGCTCACACCTGATGTGATGCCTTCTGCTCACACTGGATGTTTCCCTTCCACATTCTTGCCTCCTCTCCTTTTGGGTCTCTTCTCCATTTCAACATTTAGAAATCCATATCAACTCATCCTGCCACAGGCAGGTTGTGACCTGCTTTGCTTTGCTTTGTTTGTTTGTTTTTCTCCAGCTGATTTGATTCCGGAGTGTTAGCACCTAGCTTTAATCTGCCTTTTGTCTCTGGTACCTTCCGTTTGAAATATGTAAATCTTGTCTGAGCATTTCCTATGCAAAACTTGGTTGGAGGAGAACTCTGGCAAACCCAGGTACCCCTTAATTGAGAATTTGCATTTGGCATTGTCCTACAAAACTTAGAAAAGAGGTTTTGGTATATGAAAATTAACTTGCTAAAGGTGTGAGATGGAAGAGGATTAAAAAAAGCCCTTTGCTAAGCCACAACGCGTCAGCCTGAGAGCGAGAGCGCATGAACTCACAAACCATACCACAGCCATGATTTGTTAACCCCTTTTCTGCTCTCTGACCATCTGCTAATTGGCAAAAGGAACTCCAGGGAACAATTTATTATTTACTCATTTATTTTAAGACATCTAAAATGATAGATAAACAACTGAATGAAGGAGAGGGATAGGCCCTAGGCAGCCAGAGCATCCATGTATTCTCTGGGGAGGTGGGCCTTCAGGGAAATCTACCCGGTTCAGAAATCTGGATTTTTTTTTTTGCCCCCCACAGTTCATGGGTTTGTATAAAGGTTTCACCACCCAGAAATAACCAATATTAAGTAGGTCTCCCAGGCAACTCCCCTTTAGGGAAGACAGGGACCAGGCTGCAGTTTCCAAGAATCATTGTGTCCACGGCTTGGCCTTTCTGGTAACCAACCCCAACTAGGAACTCAAGAGTCACCTCAGAACAAGAGATGTTCCCATCATTCCAAAGTTCAGTCAGGAACAGAGCCAAAGGCTAGCTATGAACAAAAGGTGTACCTAGCATTCCTACTGCCCAGGAAATTATGAAGGCTTTAGGGACTTCATGACAGGAAGCGAAAGCAGAGACCAAATGCATATTCCTTATTCCGTCACAGTTTCACACAATCTGGAGCAAATGATACTCTATATCCTTTGTTTCGTTAACACTGATTCTGTTCTCTCTCATCTGTGACTCTTCCAAGGCCCAGGGGCAATTCCAATTCGGTTCCAGCTGAATGTCCCAGAACACTCTGGTTTGGAAAGCTTTAGGTGAACTTCCCTACTTGAGGTGTGCCTCACCCAAACAGGTGGTGTAAGTTCAAGTACACAGGATGACAGGCACAAGGCTGTGGATTTTCCAGAAAGCTGGTTTTCACCACTCAACATCCATATCAATCCTGCATGTTTCCTTGTCACCCCCTGTTGCCATCTTTCTCTGTAACCAACACTTCAACTTTAGAAGTCCAAAGTTCATACAGGAGCTTCAACTCAACTAGCCTAGCTGGCACAGACCTTGTCCCTGCATAGCAGTTACACCCAAGGGCACCAAAGCATGCCACACCCTCAGGTTAGTCTGGCTTCATTGCCTATTTTCACTCTGGGTTTTAACTCTTCGTTCCCATTGCCTTGAAACTTGTTACATTCTCCCAGATTTTTTTTTGGCATTTTGTCATAGAAAAGCATTTCAGAATACACAGTATTGGTAGGAACAGAGCTCCCACTGACATTTTTTTTACTCTAGTAAAATTTAGAGACCATTAGCATGAGAAGAGGAAAAGAAAAACAGCTGTGTGCCACGCACAAGTTGCAGGGACCCTACTCATCAAATCAGAAGTCAGGCCATACAACCCCAAGCGTCTTACCAGTTCCAGGGATGGAGCCTTTTAAAATAAGAGCTGGTCTGAGAGGTTCCTGCATATAATATCATTATTATTTTCATCTCTAGCTAAGGACAATGGTCTTAAGGATCCAAACAAGAGAGTATAACTACCAACCTGCCAAACTTAGACTGGTGTCCCTAAATCACCTCCCATCATTAAGTCTCCAGAGATGAAAGGGTGGGACACTCCAGCTTGACAAAGCCTTGATTTCCTTTCTCAAGATGACCTTCCACTCCAGCCCTTATTTTCCCAAAGAATGGAATCAGTAAGGGCATATTATGAGTTGAAATACTTAATGTTTCTGTCACGTACTGTTTTCTTAAAGCAGGTTGGGCAAGGACTTAAAGAAATGGATTCTTACCATAGGGCACACAAATGGAACTCTGGAGTCAAATATCCACTTGATCTTAATTCCACAAACAGAATCTTTGCCAAACACAAACCATTCCATCAATCCTGGGAACATGCTTACACAAGTCCATGAATAGACTTTTGGATGTTATAAGATTTCACCTTGATTGTCAACTGCTTTGGATTGATAAAGCATGGCTCTTGGTGTGTCTTAGACTAGATCATGAGGGCTCTGACTCCATGAATGGTGTGATGGTTAAAACATGAATGGAGTTTTAGGATGCAGTGGCATTCTAGAAGTATGGCTGGTTGAAGGAAGTGGGTCACTGAGGTGTATCCGTGGGAGTTGTGTCTTGTCCTGGCTTCTTGTCCCTGCTGCCTGCTGCTCCCTGTCCTCTGGGGTGTGAGCTGCTCTGTGCACCTTTCCATAGGCTGGACTGAACCCTTGAACAAAACATCTTTCCTCCCTGGAACGGTTTCTGTTGGGTATGTGGTAACAGTGACAATCAAACCAGCTACCACAGGAAGTGTGGTGGTGGTGGTGAGGCAGGACCCATGGTGAAGGACGAGAATGGCTCTGGCTTGGTGTTCTCCCTCTCCTCCAGGCCACCCCCACTTGGAGCTTATTTGCCCATTGCTCTGCACCTAGTCACACAGGAACAGTGTTTATTAGTACTTGTGCCATTAGCTTCCTAGTTTTGTTATGAAATCAGGACCGAATTCGCACACTTATTGGGTAGGAAGCATTTTATCTCCTGTGGATTCTTCAGCTGGGGGAGAAGACATGCCTTGACAGCATTAGTGAGTCTCAGATTCCAGCAGTCAGGACACGTGACACAAGACATCTTTTTAACAATTGAAGGCAAATCTATATTTATCTGGACTGTAGGAAACTCTGGACCTTAAGATGGAGTGGGGTGTTCTCTGCATTTCCTCTATTTCTCCACTCTCTTGAAGGCTACCCAAACTTTAACCACTGCATTTTAAATCCGTACTTCTTTGGAATTTTCTTTCTTTGTGTCTCTAAACTAAAGGCCCAGAAAGGTCTGGTGATGTGCTTTCCCGGGGCTGCATCCTACAGCAGTTTTCTGCCTCTGTTCCTCAGCCCAGCCCCTCCCTAGGACAGTAGTGGATGAAGGAGACTTTGCAAACAGCTGGGAACTATTCCTTTCCAAAGCAGTGCAAGCATTGGTTCTGGGGAGCTGCTTTGGCTGACACGGATTCAGCATAAACACTTGATGAGTACAGAGGCCCAAACAGATCCCACCCTCGACTATGTCTTTAAATCTACAGCCTAACCAGACAGGCCGTGTCTGGTGAGGCGGCTCAGGAAATAAACACTTGCCTTTGATTTTTCTATTAGGATCAAACTACTCCCTCCGCTTGTAAAGAGGAGACTGCGGTTTTATAGGTGTGGGATGTCTGTAGCTCTTGTTCCTTTCTCTGAGTCAAAGGATGCTATTACGATAGGTCTCACAGCTGCAGGTGTCAATAGGCCTCCACGTGAACTTCCCCCTGCTCAATCTACCTCTAAACCAATTCTTCTTTGGATTGGGTCAGAGAAACTGAAAGCTCTAGAAAATTTGGACTATATATTATCTATAGTGCTCATCAGGTGACACTACCAAGGCCCATATTCATTCCTCTTTGGAAAGGGAGCTCTCTATGTTAGAGAAAGCCTTGATGTTGGGAACAGATGGCAACTTTGTCACGCTAACACCAGAACCCTCCAAGGGATATTGGAGGTAAAGTAGGCCAGAGTCCACTCTGTGACTTGTTTTGTGGAGTTGGACACAAACGTCCTGGATCTAAGTGGACGATGCAGGGGACTATGGAAGACCTAAGGATTAAGTGTGGCCATGCAATAGGTTACTTAATGGGGGCTTCATGGAAAGTACAGCAACACCCAGGTCTTTCTGTGGTGTGACCCTGGCTGTCATCACAGCGTGACCCCCTTTCCATCTGTACACTGTCCACCTTCTGCTGCTCTGCAAGCTATCTAGTCTTCCTCCATTGGACTTCTTTTGTAGCTCAAGTCAACTAAGTACTTCCTGTTGCTTGCAATCGCTGATCCTGACTAGCTTTGCCTTTCTGAGTTTTGTTTGATGGATGCAGGAGGATTTGAAAACTGAGCTATGGTCATGTGCGTCTTATTGAAGGGGAGAGAGAGCTGGAGAGTTTCATGAGCATACCTTGGAGGACTTTTACCTCTCTAGCTATTGGCAGAGGAAAACAGGGGGTCATTCAAAGCCAGCAGGAGGTGGTGGCATATGTCAAATCACCTATGGGACTTTGCTATCACCTCCCCCCCACAACCTCAGCTTAGAAGCAGGTACTGACAGGCATCCTGTGGATTTATTTTTCCATCTTTGCCCCCTCTGTCTTTCTGGTTCTCCTTTCTAGCCAAAAGTCAGGCCCCACAGCTGGATGAAATAAAATGACTGTATTGGGAGGCCTTTAAATGAGCATGGTCCAATATGTCTTTAAGTTGGGGCCATTCCCTGGGTAGAGAATGGGGGTTTTCTCACTTTCTCTGTTGCAGCTGCTGGGGATAAAGTCAGGGGCTGTCTGTTCCTTGGGCTCCCCAGCCCCAGAATTAACTCCCCCACCCCTTGCAAATCCATTCACTATTACACTCACCATATACCACAGTGAAAGGCAACCATACTCCATCAACGGCACATTATCATGTGGCTTCCATTTTTCTTGATCACCTTATGCCTTCGCTCTTCCAAAGTTGAGGATAAATTATTTAACAAGTCTCCCGGGGTTGATTTTATGAGAACGTAAAGCCGGTGCCCATCTGCTATAGGTTAGGGTGGGCCAAACACTGAAAGCTAATCCTTCATGTTCCACTCTGGAAAACACCCAACCCTGCACACACACACACACACACCTACACATATGCACACGTGAGCAATCCCCACCCTCTAATAGCACCTCCCAAACACATGGCCCGAGTGCTAAAACATCAAGGCCTGAGTCACCACACTCCGACCAATAAAAACTTCACTCTGTGCCCTTTGAGAGATTGGGCTGTGTTCTCCATCTCCCTGTGCGCCTGCCTCTGTGAGGGAAACACTGTTGCAGCTTCCAGACAAGGGCCTGGGTTTCAGCGAAACAGCTACACCTTCAGATGCATCTATACCTTTCTGAGAAGTTTTTTAAATGCATGGAATACTAGAGGCAGAGGAAAGGTGTGTACTCTACATTTATCACTTTAATGTATCATTTTAAAAGCTATCAATTTCTACACATTTAATTTCATCTAGTGGGCAGCCAATGCCATCCATTCCAACCTTTCACAACAAAAAAGGATTGAAATCCGACTCTGCCACGCTCCTAGCAGGTGAGCTTCCTGAGCTGGGACTCGGTTCCTTTAGCTGTGAAATGGGGATTCAAAATAGCACATAGCTGGTAATATTCATGTGACAACAAAAATAAAAGATTAAATGAAGTCCTAGTTCATCATCTGCCAGATGACAAATGCCATTATATTCTAGGGAAATAGCGGCAATGATCGTTGGCATATGATTCACCCTAAGTAGATTTTATTTTACACAGAGGTTTGAGAACAAAACTATATTTATGAATGAGTAATGCGTTTGGTCCCCCTGTCTTTTAATACTTAGACTGGCTAATACTATCCCACCAGAACTTCCCACCAGTGTTTCTACCTTCAGTCAAAAGTAGAGCCATCTTGCTATCAGTGGGTTATAAACAGTCAAACTGTTCAAATATTTTTTATTACAATGATGTATGTAGAATTGGTCTGATATGTTTTTTTCCCATTTCTCACAAGAAAAAAAAAACAAACAAACAGATGTTCAGAAAGAGGAATGCTCTGAGCCACAAAGCAGAAACAAGAAGCAGGGTCTCCAGCCCTAAAACCTTCTCCAGACCACTGGAGCCAGTATCCAACTAGGAACTCAGGGCCTACCCTCTGACAACCAGCCCCTGTATCTTACTGAGCTGCCCTAAATTGGGAAACCAATAACTCACACCCTCCTCACCTTTGAGGGACCTGTTCTACCCCTTCAACCCCCACCCATAGCTTCTGAAGACCACGTTTTGTAGGCTGGGGATCAACCCATGTCTACAGGCCTGGCAGTGATAACCGGCTTCGGTTAGCCCTATAGGACTAGCTGTTTGTGGACTATGGAATGAAGGGAGACAGCCAGCCTTGGGTAGGCACTGTTAGTGGTTACATTTGCAGTGGTGGTATCCTGGGAAGCAGAGGAGTCACACAAGGCTGTGAAGGAGCTGAGAGGTGTGTGTGTGTGTGTGTGTGTGTGTGTGTGTGTGTGTGTGTGTGTAAAATCTCTTAGGTTCTAGTTTATTCTGAAGCCCACAGGATCTTTGCTCCAAAGCTTCGTCTAAGTATGGTGGAATAAAACCTTTCTGGGTTTAAGCAAGTGGCTCATTCTTAGCTTCCTGCATATGCAGGCTACCCTGCATGAGGTGGGAGCTCTGAGGAACCCACACTCCGTTGCCCACTAGAAAGAACTCCCGCCTATGGAGATGTCTTTTCTGGTCACTAGTGATGGCTCTTTCATTGTTTCAGATGTCTCGAAGGCAGGACATGACCTGTCTCTATTCTCTGAAGCTAGCAGGCGTACAGTTGCCTGATCCCGGCTACTATGGGACTCCCTTTGCAAACTGTCTAAGGGTTAATGCCAATCTCGACAGCCATTGCTTCTTTTCTTTCCATACCCACCGCCATTGCTTCGAAGATAGCGTGAACATCAGTTGAGCTTTGCTTTACACTTTCCTCCCAGCAGAAGACACTTGCTTCTGCTCGTCCCCTGTGACTCCAGCCCACGAACACCTTTTGGATCAAAAAGTTTGCTCCAGAACACAGGGTGAGTGGTTGTAGGTGGCGGGCATCACACGACACCCAGAGCATGCCCACTCCCTGCAAATAGTGTGCAGAAATCCAGGTTGGTGACTCTCCCTCCTCATGGAAACTTGCTCAGAGCACAGGGAATACACCAACATATATCAATCACTAAACTGGGTGTTAAGTATAAGTATGAATTAAACACATAAACAGTAAAAAAATTATTTCAGAGGCACATATCATGTTGGCTATGTAACATGGGGAACATACACCTTTGTAGCCCCAAAGTACATTTATTGATGCAGGAGCTGAGGAAGTTTATTGAAAGCTACGGTGGCTATTTGGACTTTGACTCATACTTACTGTGTGCTGCGTAGTAATACACAAAATAAACAAAATTGTGTGACCCTATGGTGACACTCTCATAGATACGGAAGTTTCTAGCTGCTACCCGTGGAAAATAGAAGTAAAACTGCTTTCTGTTCATCAGGTTTCCATGGTATTGTGCCAATGGGGGTTTATATATCATGTCCCATGTTCTTCATGATGATAACTTCATAAGTGATGAGCTTTCTCTCATAGCTCTTTGAGACAGTCTTAAAACAGGCAGTAGCCCAATCTGGCTTTCAGTGATCTAGGTGACTGTCTTTGTTAGGTTTTTATTGCTGTGAAGAGACATTATGACCACAGCAACTCTTATAAAGGAAGCATTTCATTGTGGTGGCCGGTTTACGGTTCAAAGGTTCAGTCCATCACGGCTGGGAGCATAGCAGCGTGCAGGCAACTGTGGTGCTGGAGCTGAGAGTGCTCCATCCTGCAGGCAACAGGCAGTCCACTGACTGTCACACAGAGTGAAGCTTGAGAAAAAGACCTCAAAGCCCTCTCCCACAGTGACACACCAAGAGACGGTGTGGCCCAGGTTAAAGGTGTGCCCTCCAGTCTCAAGGTCTGAATTAAAGGTGCGTGTCATCCAGCCTCCTCCAACAAGGCCACACCTCCTAATAGTGCCGCTTCCCGTGTGCTTAGGGGGAGCCAGATACATTCAAACTACCACACTTAGACTGGCCTCATACTTCTAATTCTTCTGGATGCTGGAATTGTGTGCCATCACGCCTACGTGAGACCATGTCTTTTTATTCAGTGTTCTTTCTCACCTTTCTGGCCTAGTGTTCATGTGACTACACACATACGTGGGTATGCATGTGGAGATCAGAAGTCCATGTTGGACATCTTTCGATTATCACTCTCCACTTAATTTCTTAAGACAGGCTCTTTTGCCGAATTTGGAACTCATCAGTTCAGAGAATCAAGCTAACAGCTAGCTCCAGGGACCCTTTTGTCTAGGATTACTGGCATGTGCCACCACACCTGGCATTCTTATATGGGTCCTGAGAATTTACCTGTTCCAGGCTTTCTCAAAGTAGCCAACAATCACAAGTGAGGTATGGCTAACATGAAAACCCCCAAACCCTTGGTTTTTGTCTCTACCTACATGCTAGTCTGTATAGTTATATTTTGCCTTTTGAACAAGGTCACCACTCCCCTTCTTGGCCTCTGACACATGTGCACACATAGTCCTGCGGGGAGAAGGCACTGGGGCTGCCCTCAGGGGTGTCTCTTTGGAAAATAGGGATGAGGGCTGTCAGTTATCCCAGCGCTTCCAGCCCCGGGGACCTCGGTCGAGGGTCTGATTTTTGTGATAAGCTCAGGAGGGTAGCCCCAGAGTCGATGACCCGGCCTGCTCCGAAAACTGTTCCCAGGTGTCCCGAGTCTCACAATGGCTCTCCTTCATAAAAAGTGAGTGAGTGTTCTTGCTCTCTCTCCCTCTCTCTGCCAAACATTTGAGAAATGAAGGAAGCCTGAGTGGGTGCAGAGACTCCCACACATGTTCAGGTAGCAGAGCACCTGGAACATGACATTCTTTTCCACTGTGAGTCACCGAAGCATTTAGTTTAAAATAACCAAAGCTCTCAATGTAATGAATAGACCTTGAGTTAACATCCTGACAAGTGTCAGGAAATAGAGAGGTTAAGCACAGGAGCCAGAAATACACTCAAACTCCTTATAACTGAAGGAATTCAACACTCACTAACACTCTCTCTCTCTCTCTCTCTCTCTCTCTCTCTCTGTGTGTGTGTGTGTGTGTGTGTGTGTGTGAGTGAAGGGGGAAAGACAGAGACAGAGACAGAGAGAGTGGTGTCGTGAATGAGCTAGATCAACTACAAAGTGGCTGAGCCTCAGAACTGCATAGATAAGTCAGTGATTTCTCTTAGCAGATGAACATCTGTGTGATGTCACATCTCTGAGCACCGCTGGCCCTAATTGTAACACAGAGGGATTAGACTTACAGTTCCGCAGGGTCCTCATCCAGTTTCACCCCTTGGAGACATCCAAAGTTGGCAGGCCCGGGTTTAGAAAGCTGTGGGATAAAAGAACATGTTTCAGGGAGAAAATGCCAAGAAAAGAAGTTTATTAGGTGGGAATAAGTTTACAATACAGCCCAGGACCTCGCTGTGGTCTGTATCTACAAGGGTGGTACTGTAATTAGGAGACATTTTAAAGAGAACACTCCCAGCCAGGAATAATATAATTCTAGCCTTTTCTCCAAGCTTCTTGGTGCCTATGCACTTGAACTTATTAAGCCCCACAGACTCCTAGAATGAGGTATAAATATCATTGTGTCCCTCAGGCAATAAAAGGAGCGGTGGCCACAGAGAGTGCTACCTCTGGACTCCAGAGTTACCCACCAGCTTAGGGGTCCTTCAGGGGTGGTCCCTGCTTCCCTGGTGGTCTGCAGCCGGCTTCCAGGGGGCGGTGAGTTGGCCTCCTGGAGGAGTCAGCCTTCATCAATAGTGCCGACTCTGCTTGTTCCCAGCAGGAATCCATAATTTACTCATGCCTTTGGATAGTTTGCCAGAGATTTTCCAATGCCATTCTTCTTGTCTCTGTGACAATGTCCATGTCTACCCCATCTCTCATTTTTATGATGCTAACTTGTTGAAGGTGTTGGATAGCCCGAAGCTTCTCTGGCTCTGACCAGGTAGTCTTTGATTCCAAATTACCTGATTCCCTGGTTCACCCTGGCCTTTTGGTTGACATGGTACCCTGTCACCAAACATGCCTTTATTCAAGGTCATCCCTTTAGCAATAACAGTCATTTCTGTCATCCAACAGGAAGTGTTGGTCATTAAGATATCTTCCAGATTGTGCCTCTTGCTTGCCTAGGAAAAGACTCAGAAACAAATTTGTGAGAAATAGAGACATTATTTGTAGGTCAAGGTTTGTTATTCAACATCAGGGCCACAGTTTAGTGAGAAGGAAATCGAACATTCTAGGCCCACCCAAACAGTTTATTAATGGTCCTTT
The DNA here is from genome assembly GCF_903995425.1 of Onychomys torridus. Lineage (NCBI taxonomy): Eukaryota > Metazoa > Chordata > Mammalia > Rodentia > Cricetidae > Onychomys > Onychomys torridus. The sequence goes on along the minus strand of NC_050457.1, from coordinate 21,404,917 downwards.
TCTTTTGTTATTGGCTATTATTTCAAAGGCTCTTGAATAGATATACAGTCATATTTTTAAAATAGCAACTGTTTGCAAAATTTCCTATTTTAAATTGGAGCTTTTATCTCTTAGCTCAATTTTTCAATGAACAAACATTCTATCACAACAACTGGGGAATCTGTGAAACATTTTTCATTTTTTCTTTTGGCTTATTTGTTTGACAATAAAATTTCACATCTGGCCGACAAGTCCAGGGCCAAGTTTCATCTTAGTGTAATTTTGAATGGAAGAGCTGTTATGTTCGAGCAAGCAAGAAACTCCAGGCACTCTAATGAGAGGACTTGTTAGCCTTTACCCACAACTGCTGCTAAAGTGACAGCCTGCCTGTTCTGAGTGACTGGGGACCTCAGAGTCCTGCTCCAGACCAGCTTTCTAGGAAAGCATTGTTCCGAATCCACTCTTTATGGTTAAAATAATCATGCATCATGTGTCTTGTCTCTTACTCTGCTGGCTAATATGGTCAGTTTGACAACATCTAGAAATACCTAGGAAACAAGGCTGTGAACGTATTGTATGTGTGCGTCTCTAGAGGGACTCACCATGACTATGGGTGATACCATTCCACGGGCTGGGGTCCCAGACTGGATATAAGGGAGAAAGCAAGTTGGGCATGGGCGTTCATCTCTCTCTCTGCTTCTGGACTGCACAGACACTGTGACCCGCTGCCTCAGGCTCCTCTCTCCATCACATTCCTGCCATGATGACCTTCACCTTCAAACTGTGAGTGCAAACAAATCTTTCCTTCCCTAAATTGCTTTGGTAGGGTATTTTACCACAGCCTGCACTTAAATGATACATCAGCACAAGGCCAGGAAAGGAAACCGCAAAGACTAGGAAAATAGGGCCTTCCCCATTTGTGCCAAATGTTCGACCATCACCATCACCACCATGCGCAGCCTTCATGCCAGCAGATGTTCTGCAAAGCCTGGATGTGGAAATCAGTAGCTCAGCTGGTCAAACCTGTCTTCCTTAAGAGGATCCCTACCCTCATCCCTGACACACTATAGTTAATTATTTTCTGCTTCTCTTCTCTCTACACACCAGCAGAACTTTGTTTCAAAACCTGATGCAAATATTCCATAACTAACACTCCCCCGGCCCCGCCACACCTTCGTGGCTCAAATGTGATCAAGATTTAGTATTTCTTGCTTATGTCACCCTCAAAATATGTTCTCCAATGGCAGCCTGTTCTGTTTCACTCGGGGCAGGGCTCAGGGTCTTCTCGCCCATGGCTCTGTTATGCATCTCTTGGGCCCTATGGACACCAACTCAGTATGAGTACAGAGTGGGGACAATCACGTGGGTGGCAAGCAGGGTAGAGCCTCTTGCATGACTTCTGCTAAGATTTCAGTAGTCCTAAGAACTAACTCAGCTGTGGAGACATCTGAGAAGTGTGGCCCAGCCATGTGGCCAGGAGGACGAGGAAACGGGAGAGTTGAGTCATGGCCTGCTGTCTGCTGCTTTGGCTGGAGCTGAGCTTGAGCACAGACTTGGTGTTATAGTTCTCTGACTCCCCCCAGCCCCAGGGGCTATAAAGGCCTCCAACACAGGTACTTGAATCACATCTGCCTTTAGTCCCGATGCTGTCTCCAGACAAGCGAATGCATGAACACTAGCCAGATGAGGCATCGTGTAGACATGGTTTATGAACCTTGGACCCCCTTATTGCAAGACCAGACTATGAGGAAAGCAGACGCAGCCAGGAAGGTCATCTTCTGTAGACCTGAAAAAGGATTCTTGTCTTTTCTAATTATTAAAATAGCATGTGCTTATTGTAAAAGATGGAACAAAAATGCTGAAAATCTTGTAAGAAGGAAGATAAAAATCACCTGCAATCCCTTTTCCTGAGAGATTCTAAACTTTTTCTTGCTTATAATATTTAGATACTACTTACATGCATACCATTTCAATTAGTTTGTGTCTGCAGAACAGATCACCTTGTCTAGTATACACCATTTTGGAAAGTGCTTTTTCACTTGACAAGATAATGCTATGAATATCTAAACATGTAAATAAGGGCATTTTTGACTACATATTTGATAGCATGTACATGTGTGGGGAAAGTTCCACAATAATACATTATTTAGCTTAGCTGAACAAGTATAGACTTAGAGTGTCAATGAGACCCAAGATTGTGTCTATTTTATTTATCCGTTTGTCCCCATAGTGAGCTATGGTGTTTTGCTCATGTTAGAGGTTTAACAGTATTTTGATTAAGCAGGCCATCACACAGTCAAATGTCCTCAGAGTCCAGTATGGTCACATAGGGACCCTGTTAAAGCACAGATTATTAGTCAAAAGGTCTAGGCATTTTGCAGGCACATAGGAGCTACTTACACTTATGTTTCCTGAGTAATGAGTATCTAAACTAGTAATTCTCAACTGAGGAAAATCAAAGACTTAGAGGACATTTGTCTGAGACATTTTTGGTTTTTCTTTCTTTCTGTCTGTCTGTCTCTGTCTCTCTCTGGGTGGCATGGGGAGTAGACTGTATACATGAATGTGCATGCATGCATGTGCATGTGTGTATTTATGTGTGTTTACAGTTCCCAGCTGATTCTGTTTCTTTAGAGGGTTCCAGTTAAGACAGTGGACATCCTGTCCCCTCTAAGAACTGACCTCCGTGAAGCTGTCTGACCCTGTTCTTCTGGACTCCAGGTGCTTGTGTTTACCCCAGAGCTCCAGTCTCTGCAGCTTCAGAAGCCAGGAGCACTTACAAATATGACATTAGCTAGAGAATATTTGCTAAGCAAATGCGCAATGTAAATAAGCTTAGAGGGAGCCATAAGGGAATTCAAATATGAAAATTCTTGAGAGCAAATTATGTGCAAGCATCTTAAAATCATCCATTAATACTTAGTAATTTAAAATTAATTGCAAATGTGTTCTGTTAGGCCATACTGTCTATATTTCCACATACACACGTATACGTGTGCAAATAAAATAAACACACAGCTGCTTTTTTTTTTTTTTAACTGTTCTGTAATCCGTGGGTTTTATTTATATCTCAGATACTCCCAAGTGCACCAGTGTGTGGACTCAAATGAAATGATGTGGCAATATCAACATTACTGCCCATGTTCTGGAAACCTCACCTTGTGGTCTCCTCACATGCATATAAAATTTCCAGAAGAGTGACATCTATGTATCCGTGCGTCAGTTTGGAGCCATTGCTTCTCCATGCCTCTGCTACCCACATGCAGACGCCCGGGGTGTCCATTTCCCACTGCCCTGACCCCAGGCATTCCACCTTGGCCTTTGCCATGTGCAGCTGCAGTCTCCTGCAGAGTTGGCGTCCTTCAGCCACATTCCTGCTTTGGCCTGGACTCTTTCCAATGGCTCTCTGCCTGGTCAAGGTCCAGCTGTTCAACCCTGGCCACTAGTGCTCTCAGTCACCACTGGGGCACCCTGACAGCTTCACGGCGTCGTGTAATTAGAAAGGAAAACATCGCCTCCCTCCATGCCACCTTCGGATGCGGGTACCAAAGCTGGCTCCTTGGGTCTCAGGTTGTTGGGAGGTTTATCGCAACATCTGTTAGTTTACACACTCAGCTCCTATTCTTCAACGAGTGGAGCCATGCTGCCAGGGCAGCAGCAGTGGTGAGGATTCCTGTCACTCAGACTTCTAATCTAGGAGCACTGAGAGAGTACACTCAAGTGCACACAGACAATATTTTGCAGACTTGAAGTTTAAGCTTTCCATGAGAACGGTGGAATACGTTTTAAACGCTGAAAAACGATACCGTTGTGTGACAGATTACCCCTTAGAATGAACAGTCCCAAAAGACACAATACACAAAGCACTGTACTGTCTCTATGCATGTCTCTTGAAAGCTCATAATTCCAAGTTTACTCCAATTTCGCAAATCTTTATTTTGACAGTATTTCAAGAGAGCTGTGGAGAATCAGTTGGCAGACTAGCAGAACCCTAGCAGCTAGCAGTGAAGTCCTTAAGCAGCGCTTTCCTCCCCCAGGGTTGAGGCCAAGGGCTCCTCAGAGTACACAGGGAGCCCGAGAAGGGTCACCCAGACTGCTCCTTGGTCTCTGCCTCTAAGCACGTCAATTTTGCCTCTGAAGGTTGACCTGGCTCCCCAGCCTTGATCTCCGCTGAGCCCTGGGTGTGTGGCCGTCCATACTACACCTAGCAGTCACCCGTCTTTACCCACAGCTCAGGATTTAAAGGCAGATTCTCTCTTTCCTTTTGTCCCCAAACCAGATGTATCCAGTATCGCTCACTTGGGAAAACACTCTATTTTGCTATTCCTATAGGAAACTCGCTCAATTCTTTTTAAAGAATGGAGAGGGTTTAAAACCTAGTTTACTCCCTAGAACTGAGGTGGAAGCATCTCCTTTCCTCTTACTGCTTAAAAACTGTATGTATTTATGAATGCACGTATGTATGATTTTGTTTGTGTTTGTGTGTAGGGGCACTGTGCTAGGGTACCAGTGTGGAGGCCAGCGGACAACCTGTACCAGTCAATTCTCTCCTTCCACCATGTGAGTTCTGGGGGACAAACTCTGGTTATCAGGACTGGTGGTAAGTGCAGTGCATCACCCACTGACCCATCCTGCCAGCCCCCTCTAACTGTTTTTAATAAGGGAGAGTCTAACAAACCTGAACCATTGCAGGAATTTATGGTAGCTTCAGGAAAAGGAGAAAGAGAGAAAGAACTACGGAGGAATGAGCTCCTCTTTGTACTGAGATGGGGAGAGGCGGGGGATTCCAGAGCCAGATGCCATTTTGGAATGAAGTCAGTGGCCATCGCTCCTGCATTCTCAGCATCCTAGGGGAGCAGGAATTGGGCGTGGCATCTCTGCTGGTGATGCCATATCTCCAGGCAACGCAGCTCCCTGAAGATGGGCATCAAGCATGTTGATGATGTCACCCAGCACAGCTGCTGCAGTATCTGCTTTAGGGTGTGTTCCCAGCCTGGCTTAGGCCTGGCACTGCTGCTGGCTGAGCCTGAGAAGAGTCAGCTGAAGTCTCTGAGCACATTCTGTGCCTTCTGGACTCGTCCAGGACACGATTTGCTCCTCCGGTCTATTTACCCCAAAACGGGGGTTTACAGCTGCTGCGGTTGCTCATAGCTGGTTCTTCACGGCGTCTTTCCACACCAGTGCCAGAAGAGAGAATGTTAACTGGCAGCTGACACTGCCACTCTTTGTCTTCCAGTTCTGTCAGACACATTAGCAGGGAGCTGAGCTGTCCCAGTGGAGAGCAAAGATTCCAGTCAGGCAATCTGGCTTTGAATCCCGGCCCCATCGTTCTATAAGCTGCGTGATACTGGGCAAATGACTTCATCTCTCTAAGTCTCCCTTTCTTCATCTATTAGAAGGAAATAATAATCTTATAAGACTATTTTAGTATTGTTTGACCTATGCAATGCTCTAATTATTATAGCTTTTATTATTGATGAAGATTCATTCCACAATGTTCCATAAGACAACTAAAATGCTACCATTTCTAAGGGGTATTTATTATCTTCATAGCTATTTGTTATCTAATGGTTACATAAAGTAATGGTTCCATTTTTTTGCCAGGGTATGTAAAATAGTCACAGTTGAGATTCTGCTATATGTCACATCTAAGGTTTAATAATTTGCCTAAGATCTCAAAGTTTTAAGGAGTGGGGTCAAAACCTGTGTCTACCCAGGTTCTATTCTGTTCTTTTCCCACTGTTTTCAGCTGATTTGAACTTTCAAAGGCTTGTTCAATCAATATTTGTCGAGGGTTGTCTTGGTGCTAGAAGAAGAGGAATGGATTTGGGTGTGAAGAAGAAATGGCTGCTGCTAGCAAAGCTGTACCAGGCAAGCAGATTTACGGCCTTTGCCTGAGAGCTTTGCTCTTCACACATAGCATGCATGTTTCTTTATGTGCTCAGAATGCAATGTACATCAGTGTAAAAGCATCCTTATCTATTACAGCACCCTGTGCAATGAATAGATACAATGAAAATTGTTTTTAAATGAGTGCTTGGAGAATTCATCCAATATGTAATGATCATGTTCACCCCTCTGCCAACTTCTCCCAGATCCATTCCCTTTCTCTACCCACCCAAATTTGTATTATCTTTTCTTTTTCTTTTTTAAATACTGATCAAGTCTAATTTGTGTTGTCCACATATTCTGAAACATACGTCCTTCCACTGGAGTGCGGTCCATTTACCAGGAGCCTCATTGTAAAGAAAACTCTCTCTCTCTCTCTCTCTCTCTCTCTCTCTCTCTCTCTCTCTCTCTCTCCTTCTCTCCCTCTCCCAGAAGCTATCAGTAGCCAATAGATTCTCAGCTACAAAGGGACTTGATGTTCACCTCCTCTCTTCATGTTGGTATTGGGTCTGGCTTGAGCTTGAACAGATCTGTGCAAATTGTTATAACCATTGTGGATTCATATGTACAGCTGCCCTGTTGTATCCAGAAGACATAGCTTCCTTATGTCTATTCACCACCTTAGACTTTTACAGTCTATCTCCTCTTCCACAATATTCTCTGAGCCCTAGGGAATACAGACTTCCCACTTAGGCTTGAACATTCCACAGTCTCTAATTCTCTGTACCTTGGTCATTCGTGGGTATCTATGTTAACTGCTTTCTATTTCAAATAGAAATTTCTCAGAAGGTTGAGAGATACACTAATATATGAATATACCAATGAGTCATTAGAAATCAGTTTAATACTATGTGCATTTAGCACAATAATAGTAGTAGGCTCTTGCTTAGGGTCTATGACCTGTGCAGCCACAGGTTTTGGACTGATAATGATAACAGGCACAGGTTTTATTTTGTAGATCAATACTTAAATCCAATCAAACAGTGGTTGGTTTCTCCAATGATTTTCATGCCGCTGTTGCATCAGTGGGCATGTCTTATCAGGTCAGCCATTATTGTACCTCGCAAGGTTCACATCTGAGTGAGATTGATGGGTGCTTTTCTTCTCTGTTAGTGAGTATGGCACTTTTCAGCATTCTGAAAGCTAGCCAGTAGTGACAAGGCCTCCAAGATCAAACCAGCTTAATATCTCCATATTCTGTGGCTCAGATATATGACAGCTTCAGCATTAGGGTCTTATCACATTCTGGAAGGTAATCAATAAAACTGGCATTAGCTTATAATGTGCTGAGGTCTATGGGACCCCACTGACCAACAATTCCAAAAAAGGTAACTAATTTCTGGCACTGGGCTTTTTATTTGTTACCCTGTGGCTTCGAATAAAGGCATTGTCATCTCATTATAGGGCAACTCCATTCTAACTTGTGTGTGTGTGTGTGTGTGTGTGTGTGTGTGTGTGTGTGTGTTTAGGAAGCTTCTACAGTAGTAGGTTTCTAGGTGACTTTTCTTTAAAGGTCTTAAGTGTTGTTTATCCCTTCAATAATCCTTCTTCTACTCTGCCTTCTCATACTCCATCCCATTTTAACCCTAACTAGTCCATTAGTCCTCTTTAGCCCTTTATACTGTTGTGTTCTGTCTTCTCTCCATTGAAAGCTCCATCCCCATGGCCCCTTACTAATTTATTGACCTATATGGATATTTCACATTTGCTGCTTTAAGTTAAATAATGGATTGGATCATCTCACTGTTTAGAGGTACTCTTTTTAGAATGTGATCCCCTTAACACAGTCAGGTTGTTCAGAAAATTCTTGTAAAAACACTTAAAATATTTTATCCAGAAGAGACTTAATACAAAGAATTATTTGCCTATAAAACTAAGAAGAGGAGAGACAGTGTAGGTCACAGAGACATTCTGGTGCTTTTGAAGAAATCAGGCAATTCCTTGAGCATCTTTGACCCAAGAGCATTGTGGGAACTCCCCTGGAAGTGCCAACCTCACACCTTCCACAAGTCCTCTTGCTATATGAGGGGTTTCCTCTTTTTCCATCTCAATCTCATATCCATGCCTTTCATCAACTGAATCTGATTGGGAATTCAGCTGGCAAAGGAGTCTGGGAAATAAGATTTTCAGGCACTATCTCTGTAACACAAGGGAAGAAGTGTAGAAGGTCAAGGACATTACCAAGCATCAACAAACTTCTCCCGTGGATGTCCTTTATTACCATCTCTACAACATTAAGACTCACACCGAAATATTGCTTGGTAACACAGTCTCCATATATTGAACTCACCTAAAAGATAATTTACATCCTCCTAGTTATAAATTAGAGCTTGGATATTAATTGTGATAAGTGTGTGAGAAGTTTGTAAAGACTAGTCAAGAGCAAGTTTTTTAACTGTGCCTTTCATATTGGTCATCAGCATTGATGGGGGTCATATTTCTTTGAATGACAATCTAGGAGCTAATACCTTATTCCCTTGTGGTTCATGCTGATCTCTCTCAGCATAGAAATTTTCTGCCCTATATGATGCTTCTGTCCAAAGTCCCAGTCTTCAGGTAGATTCAGTCCATGTAACTCTCCTCCTATCTTCCACCCATCACAAGTTCTAGGTTAGCCACTATCTCCCCTTATCATTTTTCCAATTCTATATGTTTTGGTTGGTTTTTGTCAACTTGACAGAAACCTAGACATATCTGGGAAGAGAGACTCTCAGCTGAGGAAATACCTCCATATTGGCCTGTGGGCAAGCCTATGAGGCATTTTCTTAATCATTGATGTGGGAGGGCCCATCCCACTATGGGTAATGCCATCCTTGGGCAAGTGGTTCTGGGGTGAATAAGAAAGCAGGCTGAGCAAGCTAGGAGGAACAAGCCTAAAAGTGTTTTTCCATTGCATCTGTTGCAGTTCCTGCCTCTAAGTTCCTGCTTTGAGTTCGTGTCCTGCTGTCCTTTATGGTGAACTGTGAGCTGTACAGAAAAATAAACCCTCTCCTCTCCACATTGCTTTTGGATGTGGTCCTTATCCTAGTAACAGAAACCCTAACTAAGACACTTAGTTAACACAGGAATCAAATTACTTTTAGGTCTCGAAGGCTTTTTCTGTTTTTGACAAAATCTGTCTCTAACAAATGTAAAAGATATTGGCTTGCAAAATGACTATTACTAGTTTGGGTCATAAGAGCTGACTTCAAAACCCAAAAAAACTGTACATCAAATATTTCTTTCTAGAGATGTTTCTAGAAACAGAATCATACAAGTATACTTAACACAGAAGTTTAGCTGATTTATGACAGAGACATAGTCTATTAAGGAAGGCATGATTTTTTTCATATGTTGATGCACTTAGATAACTATATGGAAAAATTGACTTTGATCCCTACCTTACATTGCACTTAAGTATTAAGTCAGGATGGATAATAACTTCAAAACAGAAATTAATTTTCAAGCATTCTAGAAGAAAATATGGAAGAGACTCTTCACAACCTTGGAAGAAGTAATAATTTTTAAAAATCAAATGGTAAAAGGGAATCAGAAGGAAAAATCACAGTAAGTAAAGAACAAGAATAATAACTGAATTTAAGGAGAGAGAGACCTGAAGAGGCTCACAATGGAAGAAGCTGTGTAGATGGCTAATTGCTGCATGGGCACTGCTCAGCATCATTAGTCATTGGTATGATATGGGTTAGAATTAAAATGATGTAACACTTCAAATTCCCCAGAGTGTGAAAGTTTGTAAGGAATGGATGGATAAAACCATGTGTTGACAAGATTATAAGTAAGTGACACCTTTCTACAGTGCTAATGTTAGGGTGTAATGGTATAATCTTGGAAAGCTACTTAGCAACATCAACATAGCTAAATGTATATATTGTTTTCCTAGATATATGCCTAAAAGAAATGAATATTTCTATCCAACAGACTTTACTAAAGTCCACAAGAGCTTTATTCATCATAATCAAAAATTGGAAAAAAAACAAATATTCATCTGTGGTACAAGGATAAATACATTGTGGTATATTTACACAATAAATGCTAGATAGCAATTTCAAAACACTAACATTTTCCCCCGTCAAAAAACACCCATAATGCCCCAAAACAGTATTTGATGAAAGAACAAAAAAAAAAAAAAGAAAGAAATATGTCTTGTAACATTATATATTGATGAAGGAATCAACTACTCTATGGTCATAGACATTAGAAACAAAGTATTGTTGATAGTTGCTGAGTGTTGACTGGGGAGTCAACAATGGAAATTTCTCAAGTTTGTGGGAAATTTTATGTCAGGTTCTGGAAGGTGGTTACATGGGTGTATATACTTGCAGAACTTGACCAAAGAAACACTTGAGATCTGTGCTCTACTGTAGGCATGCTATCAGATAGGAAGGGAAAAGAGGCTATAGTTATTCATGAATAGCTAACAGGAAATGCTGATAAATGCATCATGAGGTTAGTTGTGTTTGTGTGAACATCATACAGCAATTCTGGAAGCTTAGACACTAGGAGCCAATCATTTAGCTCTGGTGATATTTTATCTGTGTACCCCAATAAAGCTTGTCTGAGAGGTCAGAGGAATAGGACAAGCCACAGCCACCTTCACCTTACCAACCCTTAGTCTCCAGAGAGACCTACTTCCTGTATACCCACACCTATATGCCTTTCCATCCCTATCCTCTTACTTCCTCTCTCTGCCCAGCTACATCACTTCCTCTTTTTGCTCAGCTCTATTACTTCCTGTTTGTCTGTACAGACCTCCAGACTTTTATGGTTAACTAGTGTTGGAATTAAAGGCATGTGCCACCATGCTTGGCTCTGTTCCCTGTGTGGCCTTGAACTCACAGAGATCCAGATGGATATCTGCCTCCCAAATGCTAGGATTAAAGGCGTGTGCTACTATTGCCTGACTTCTGTGTTTACTATAGTGGCTGGCTTTTTTCTCTGATCCTTAGATAAGCTTTATTGGGGTACACAGATAAAATATCAACACATTTAGCATGTCTTCTTGATGTGATACAGAAGAAAAAAACACAGAGATGAATAAAGCTGCTGTGGTCATTGTGTGGCACACCATCAACATTCCTATTTATTATTATGTATATGGACAGTGTGTGTTGTTTGAGCATATGTGCCATGGTGAGCATGTGATAGAAGGCAAGCCTATGGGATTGAGTCTTTCATCCAGTTTTATGTGGGTTCTAGGGACCAAATTCAGGTTGCTTGGCTTACAGAACAAACCCTCCACCTACTGAGCTATCTCACCAGTCCTAGCATACTATTCTATAGCTAATGTTTCATAAGTGGAAGAGTGTGCTGCAAAATGACAGTGGAAGTGCATAGTAGTAAATGCATATGCTGGTGGCAGCCATTTATTATCATCTAGAATCAAGCACTGCATATAATCACATGTGTGATGTTTTTTGTGGCTGGCAGCTCAACAGACTCATCCACACCAGCAGCATCACAAACATGTGGACGACTTGCTTTGCTATGACCCCAGATGGCTCAAGTGTCACCATGTGGTAAGAGATTTTCAGCTCTGTCTTATCTTATTAGACCACCGTCACATATGTGACCCATTCTTGATTTTGTAATGATCAAACTGAGGAAATTTAAGGGATAAGCATCACATTTAGTTTCTTGTTAACATTGGAGTTATTCTCCAGGAAATACATATCTTTGATTGCCACACACAAGTGAGTCTGAAAAGCAAAAAGCATGCATTTCTCTGCCTCCACCTCCCATAATATAAGGTGAGTTTCTGCAGTGTATGAAAGGGCAAATAGAAGGATCAACCTTGAGTATGCCCAGGTTAGCCCAATCCCTATCACAGTGATTTACACATACCGTTGTAGACAGACGTTTGCCAAGGTTCTGATTGAGTCCTTATAAGCGCATTCAGCCCCTGGAAAGCCAAAGAGGGCGAGAGAGCATAAGTCATCAATGTACACATTCTTTCACACGTGGGTAAAGTGGACTCCTCTCCCCACTGTGTGTCCAGATGGGGTTCAGAAAGCCACTCTCCCATAGCTTCATGTAAGTCATCAGAGCTCACGTTGTTGGAGATGATAGGCTATCTAATCGATGCTTCTCCAGCCCGAGAAAGACCTTTCCTTGCAAAACTTGCTGGCATGCTCCTCACTTCCTATCTTGATTTGCTCAGTGGCCTCTGTGCAAACTAGACACCCCACATTTAAATAATCCTATCACCAGCAAGGAGCTTAGCTCAGTCTAGCCATAGAATTAAAAGTACCTGCAGTTTTTGTTTTGGAAAATCCATCCCATGTCTACAGAAATGAGCATCCCCTCCCATGAACTCCCAATAAATATCTGCAAGATCTCAAGGAGTGAACCTTGGCTGACCCACTCCAGCACATCTTTGAAATCTCTCCCTTCCGCACTTTCTGGGGAGCTGGGTGAGGGGGTCTGAAAACCCCTTGAACATTTTCATAAGCCATAAATTCAGAGAACTGTTAGTTCAGGGATTTGAGGAATAGATGTCAGGAAGTAGCAAGGAATAATCATGCTTTGGGTCATTTCATCAGTGTCCATTCCCAAGGGTTTACATGTGTTCTTTGCCTGGATCCCCATGGATCTGCATTTCCTGCTGGAAGGAACGGAACCAAGTCAGTATTCAATTTGCAAGTGATATTAATCAAAACTGTATTTTAAGTGACAGCTTGGTAATGTGGGGAGAGCCCTATCTCTCACGGAAGACCTGTTTTGTCTGTTTGAATATGAACAGAAAGTGGCATGTGTCTTCTCTGAATAAAGAAGCATCTCATAAATATATATTCCTTTCCCATCTGGCACATCTTCTCAGCCTTAGTTAAGCATGCATTCTCAGCAACAGCTTGCAAGAGCTTTGAGCTCTTTGACCAAGTTCATGCTATTTTAAGAGTCTAAGGATTCAGCCTCAAATGGACAGATTCGATGACTTATGATTGATTGTAAAAATGGGAATTCTTGGCTTGATGAGTTTATTTCATCCTCTCTTAGGGATAAAATCAATGGAGATAGTAATAATAATTAGGGAAAGAAGAGTTCATTTATGTCCCATGTAGAATTCACAGACCCCAAGTTTTGGGCTGTAGCCTAGAAGTTGGGCCCTTTGGTGTTTGAACTTGTTTATATTGGTCAAAATGTGACTACAGAGGAAGAAGATTAAAATGCTTTTGAATACATTCCAGAAGCATCTCAGACATCAAAGGGAGTCTATAAAACAAAATCTTAATGATTTAATGTAAATGAGCCAGAAACGGACATACTGCTTGTTCTTTGGATGTGCATGGGATTTAAATTAAGGGGGATGTTTGAGGATAAGCTTTTTGGTTTTATTGAACCAAAAATGTTTCTAAAACTGATGCTACGATGTGTAGAATTAAAACAGAATAGCTTGTTTTCCTTAAAATGTAATTATTGAATGTATCTTTTAACTCACAAAGCTTTATACTAGCTAGTATTGTTTTTTGTTATTTTATTTTTAGCGTGTGTGTGTGTGTGTGTGTGTGTGTGTGTGTGTGTGTGTACTCATGTGTGGCAGGCACCTGCAGAGTCCAGGGGAGGGTGTTGGATCCCCTGGAGCTGGAGTCACATGCAATCATGAGCTGCACAGAGCAGATGCTGGGAACCTAACTAGGGCCATTTCAAAGAACACTACTCACTCTGAACCACTGGACCTTTTTCCAGCTCCTAGTATTATTTAAATATGGATCATTTTGCTCATTATTAAGAAGGAAGAAGCTACTATGGTAACAAGACAAATCATTTTCCCCACTAAATATGGATTTATTGCAACAATGAAGCATATGGAGTATGCAGTGTGGGTGTTGGGACACTGCAAGAACTTGTTATGGTGGAGGCCTGTGGACTAAACCTACTCTGCATAAGGGCTTACTTGGCCTAAAGAGCACAGAAAGTGTTTTCTAGTTATTTTCTAGGATTTAAAACTCAGGTGATTTGCTTGACAATTTATGATCCTTACCTTTTCTTCCTTCCTTCCTTCCTTCCTTCCTTCCTTCCTTCCTTCCTTCCTTTCTTTTTTTTTTTTTGTTTTTTGTTTTTTGTTTTTTCAAGACAGGGTTTCTTTGTGTAGCTTTGGCACCTTTCCTAGAATTCACTCTGCAGCCCAGGTTGGCCTCAAACTCACTGAGATCCTCCTGCCTCTACCTCCCAAGTACTGGGATTAAAGGCATGTGCCACCACTGCCTGGCTACCTTTTCTTAACAAGTGGAAAATCTGGCTGATTCCAAGAGCCAACTCTTTCATGTTGGCCCTAGCAGGAGCTGAGGGCAGGCTGCCTCTTCAGGGAGCCTGTGTTCTCTAGTTTACATAAGCATCTCCTCCACAGCTTCCATCATTCACATCATCTCCCTTGCTCTCTAGGCTCTGAGGTCCTTATTGAGGAAAAGAAGTAGGATGCAACACTCCCAGAAGACTCTGGACTTCTCCATGTCTGCTCTGTGTTCTTTGAACGAAAAGTCAACTCTGGATTAGTCATGGTCTGAGCAGTTCCTAAGTACAAATGGTGTTGTTACTTCACTGGCTCTCTGAGCTAGTTTCTTGTAGACACTCTCAAGAGGACCACAAGAGGCCACATCTCCTGGAAGTACTTTAGCTGTTCATCCAACTGCTAAAAGAGATGGCACTTGAAAATACAAGTGAAATGCAGAATTAATAATAACAATCAATTGTGACAAGTTAAGTCTCGAAATTCTCTTTGTATTGAAAATGGTGTAATTTGTTGGGTTTTTAAAAATTATTGCCTGGAGTCTTCTGCAAACACAAAATAGCAATTAGTTCTCTTGGCCCAGGTTTTGGGTTGGTTTAGGTACTGTCCTAGGTAGGCCCGACAGTGAGCTCAAGTATGGCATGGGCCATAGATTAATATGAGACTTTCCTAAATGAAACCAACCTCCTTGCTTAATAAACTATTTATAATAAGGAAAAATAAAGTTGAAAAATATACCCAAATTACTATAAGAAACTATGGTCATCTGAGGAAACAGCTGTAGCAAAATTGTATGCAGAATGATGTCATTTTATAATGAGGTTTGCCAGTTTATACCCTCTTTGGAGCCATGATACAAATAACATAGCTTAGTTTGTACAATAATGTGTAACATGTAATTGATGAACATGTACAAGAAAGCCTCTGGTACATCCTCTAATCACCCCACACGGCATAGGGTTAGGATTTAGGACACGTCCAGTCTAGGTGACAAGTGATAGGTTTTGTGAGAACTGAGTACTAATAAAATGTTGATACCTGGATTCTGTGAATGTTCACTTAGTTTTGGACAGTTCTATTCATATAGACACTATTTATGATTATGTTCACCTTCCATTAGCATTTGTTGCCCCCTTTCTTCCCCTCTGAACACTGTTTTCACTTTCTTCACATGATCAAGAGCCAGGCTTTGGTCACAAACCGCTTCTTTTCTAACTAAAACTGACCCAAGCGTGGCTCACTGTTACACTCACCACGTGTGAACAGAACCATCTGCTCCATCTGTGTGTCTCCTGCCCCCTCTCAGCCCCAACTATTACCGTGATTGTTCTCAGAAAACGTCTTGGATGTTCGTCTTGTTCTCAACTGCACAGGGGCCAGCTGTGGGGAAGTCCCTGGTGTTCCTTCTCAGTGACAGTTCTAGGGGCATGGAACAAAGCTGTTTGGAAGCGTGTCTCTGAGGAACTTAGAAGTTATGATTTGCTTTTACAGTTGGTGACTCTCATTTGCTTCCCAGTTTTATATTATTCAGCAAATGTTATTGGCCAGGTCCTGTGGATCAGATATAGCTCCTGAACTATGACATTTAACTCAATCAACTATTTCTCAATATCTCCAGCAATGGAGAATTAAACCCCCACAGTCTTCTGTCATATATTGTATTTCACATAATGCTATACTTCCTCATTGATGGTCACTATTCTCATACTTATTGATGTCATGTTTATTGACTTAAAACTACACACTGTTTTGTTTTTGTTTTTGTTTTTTGTCTTTGTTTTCCATTTTTTTTTTTGAAGACTGAATTTCACAAGAACACATTATGGATAGTAGTCACATAAGAGCTTGAATATTCTTTTCCATCCATTTGAGTCGAATGTGTTTAGTAGGAGTCTTTCTTCTTTTTTTCTGGACAGAGTCTTATGTAATTAGCCTGAAATTAGTTATGTAACTGAGAATGACTTTGAACTTTTGATCCTATTGCCTCTACCTCCTGAGTGCTGAGATTACATCCATGAGCCATGGCACCCAGTTCATAAGGTGCTGGGGTCAAGTCCAGGGCCCTGTGCATGCTAGGTAATGACTCTACCAATTGAGCTACATCAATAACCCTAATGCAAAAGGTTTTGAGGGGTGCCTTGTCTCCTAATTAAGGGGAAAAAAGCTTTTCCTTTGTTTGATCCCAAACTGAAAACTGACAATGTATAACTGTGCCAATTTGTGATGTGCAGCCTGGGCCTATCTCAAGGAAGGTGTTTTCATTGCCAGATCTCCCAGACAGCTCAGGACACATGATGGTTGTCCAGAGTTGCAGAAGTATTTCTACAAGACAAGAGATTCTGAGCAGTGGCTGCCAGCTGAGGACTCTGATAAGGCAGCACAGTGCCCCTGAAATGGTGTTCCTGACATGACTGCATGCAAGGGTTCTGATGCACTGGACTCAGCCTCCTCCATAACTCAGCTCTGTGGCCTTTTTTAAATGAGGCTCTTTGTGTATGAATAGGCCTGTCCAACAAAGGCACCTTTCGGGATCTTTTTATAACTAAGAGACCAATGGAAAGAAAGAAAGTCACATAAGACTTCAGACCTAGAAAAGCTGAATGAAGCCTGAGGGAAGGCAGCTCTCCCACCATCTTCTCAGGGTGACTATCTGCGATTCAGTGTGCTGTGGGGATGATAGACCACAAGGTTATAGTGAAAGGCAATTACTAGGGATTTGTTGAAGATGAGCCTTGCAGAGAGATGAGGTGCTCAAGATCTTGAAACAGGCCTGTGACTGAGTAGAAAAATGTGTGTTTATTAATTTGAGCCTTCAATTCAAGAGATACTGACACTTACTTTCATGAATGTACATTCAGATAAAAGTCACGTGGTAAGGAATCAGAGACAAAAGTGCAGGTGGGAAGTCTAGGAGCAAGTTCCATACCACACAGCATGAACAGGGAGAACACAGGGTTGCAGCTTTGCAATCCACACCCCTGCCTTGAACCGGTGCAACAATCTGGCTGGCTGGCTACCAAGAAGTAACCTTAATTTTTACCCTTGAGTATAAATTAGTCCAGCACGCTGGCTAGGGACCCTGGAACTCAGCTCAGACCCAGCTTGCCTGAACCCCACTGTGTACTACAGCCAGATCTCTTAAGCCTACAGGCTAATTATCCTAACTTCCTGCAGAGGGGATCGCAAATGCACATGGGCTGTGTAACAGACATCAGTTAAATTCTTCTGAGATGGTAGGCTCCAAACTTTCAAATGTAATTGGTAATTTTATAAACATATTATTTATTTATTTCCCACAGGGCAAAAGGCAAGCCTAAGACATAGAAATATATTATTCTTTATTGGAAAAGGCTGTTGAGCAAAAATTATTTTTATGACTGTGTAAAAAAAAAAAAAGTTCGGCCTAAAACTATTTCAGAAGCATTAGGTTAGTTCCTATTAAATATAATTAGATTAATTATTCACTTGATTGAGAATAAACTAAGTTACTATCCTGGAATTGTCAACATTATTGTTTCATGGGAAATGTAGGAATAAAATTATAGTTGGAACAAAAAACATGTACATGGAAAATAACCTCAGTGACCATTGGGAGACCTTCGAACTAGTCTGAAGCACCTCTGTTGGGAGGCACCTAGCCACCAAGTAGGGGTCAAGTACAGCAGTTCTCAACCTTCCTAATGCTCTGACCCTTTAATATAGTTTCTCATGTTGTGGTGACTCCCCAACGATAAAATTATTTTCATTGCTACTTCATAACTGTAATTTTGCTGCTGTTATGAATCATAATGTAAATATCTGATATGCAAGATCTGATATGCAAGCTATCTGATAGGTGATCCCCAAAGGAGTTGTGACCCACAGGTTGAGAACTGCTGGTCAAGGGCTTATGGAAAACAGCAACTATTTTCCATCATTAGTGGGTGCAGCTGGGCTTACAGTGTCACAGCACTAGCCTGGTCTGCACAAGACACTGCGCTTGATCCCTGATGTCAAACAGTGCTCATCACGGGAATCTTAGAATGGCTCTTGGTTTCTCAGACAGGAATCAAAATCCACAAGTAAAGGTCAAAGGTGGCCGGAAGTTGGGGATATGTTGTGAACTGGAGGGGAGAGGTGAGCGGAAGGCTGTATAAACCTCCTCACAGATGCCAATCTACTCTCATTAAATTTAACTGGGATAAGAAGCCAGCAAGCTCTTCCACAGGAAGTTGTAAAGAGAGAAGCCTGCAGAGTGAGAGGTCCGGTTAAAGACAGCTTAAGTTCTGCAAATTAGAGATGGGGATTGAAACCAGTTAGCCAAAGTGACAAAAAGGTGAAGTATAGAGTGTTAATGGAGAGGAGCATATCACATACACAGCACAGCGGCAGGAAGGGTTGGAAAAGGTTGGAGGATAATCAACTCAACTTCCGTGAGCGATGCTGCTGCTCCTGGCTGATGCTGTACGAAAAGGCCAGCAGAGTGGACTGGTGTTTGGGTTGTACAGGTTTCACCTGGAGGTGAGATGACCTCACGGAGCAACTGACATGAAAAAAAAATAGTTCCAAGAGAAGTTGAAGGGTGCATGGAGAAAGCTGAAGATACCTGTCACGTTAGTTTTCAAATACCTACACACAGAAACCTGAAGATGACAAAACAGTGAAGGGGTGGGGTGGGTGGGGATGGCTCAGTGAGCAAGAGTACTTACCATGCCTGAGGACCCGAGTTCAAACCGCCCACACTCATGGAAAAAGCCGGATGTGGCCGCCTATAACCCAGACGCTGTGGGTCCCAGAGACAGAGAAGTTACTAGGGTGGCCAGTCTATCTTCAAGTTCAGGGAGGGACCCCAACTAAAGGGGTTAGAGGTGGGGTGGTAGAGCAGGACATCGGGTTCTCACCTCTGGTTTCTGCATGGGAGCATGTGGCCTGACTGTCCAGACATATACACAGGCATGCATCTCCTCCCTCCTCCAACACACAAAGAAGAGCGAAGGAGCTGAGATTTTATTCTACTTTCAAGCTAACAAGTGAGCCTGCCACACTCTTAGGGGTGCTGGCAAAGGACACAGAGTGTGCAGTCCAGGGACAGAACTCTTCGAGCTAGAGCTACAGCTGCAGGGTCCTTTTCTTGAGTCTGTTCCCAGAGCTCCAAGTCCTACAGGATGGAAGAGGGGAGGCCTGGGTGACATATGCACATAGCATATTGTGTGATCGGTGACAAGACCTGTATCTTTGTAGTGGGCTGGAAAAATTGTCTCTTTTTCCGGAAAGAGGCACCATCTCTCCGGGATGGATGGATGCACCTTCAGCCTAGAAGTGGCACCAAGGCCAAGGTTACCAGCACCTCAGCTGGTGGGGTATGTACAAAGATGAAAGACGAATGGGTGCCTTCCAACAGATAATGTGAAATTTGCATATCAAAATCAAAACAGAAACTGCCTAACTCCAAGTTTTTAACAACCAATACAAAAGAGGCTAGCCCCTCGCCTCTAGTTCTGTTCTCCATAATGTTGGAGCTTCAGGTTATCCTGTGACATGGGCAACTGTACACAGCAAACTCACCTCAAGCCAACAGCTTTTTTAAATTGAAAAACAAAACAAAACAGAAAAACCCTTAATCTTAACCTCTGCTCTTTATAAGAAGGACCCTCATCAAGATTACCAACAAGATATTCTATTTTTTAGACTCACTAGTAACAAACTAAGGGCAATTTAAAAAACAAACAAACAAAACGACTAGACCCTACAGAACTGGAGCTGATGAGTGATAAAGAAATAAACCAATCACAATAAAGAAGAGAAAGATATAACTACTTCAAAGTTCTTACCCCATAAGGACAGTCTTGAGGGCCCTAGAGCACTGACCTCTACAGATCTGTTAGAGACAGATTGCCCGGGGAGCAGGGAGTGTGCATTTATTCAACAAGACATTTGAAAATAAGGAATAAGTCCAGGTCCCTTAAGGCCATGTGTCCCTGAGGCCTCTACAAACCACATATACCAATCAGAGGCAGAGTCGTCTGGCAATGCCCTCTTCCTCACAGCTTGCATGCCCCCCTTGACAATGTATTTTGTCTTTTTGCCTAAAAGGATGGTACAAAGGCATGCATGCATTCTGGATCACTGGCTAAGTAGATGTCCAATCTGGAATGTTTAATGTCAATGCCCCCTTTTTTGTAAGTTTCCCACAGTCTTCCAAATAATTTTCTTGTTTCTCCTTTGAATTAACAGAAGGGGATTCATTGCCCTGTCAAATGCCTACAAATGCAGGGGTTTCCACAGTTCTCCCTCCCTAGTCTCTCTTGGGTGGGGGAGGGAGTCTTGGCCAGTGACAGGAAAAATTACTCTGCAGCTTCATTAGTACCTATGGGGAGCTGTCCACATATGTGGACGATTCTCACTAGCATGTGGAGATCTTTGACATCTTGTTTGGGTCATTTTTTTTTTTCTCATGAGAGGGGACATGAATGAACAAATAAAGAAACAGGCTAAACCAGGCCAGATCAATCAACAAGACTATTTCTGAGTACCCATTCCCCACACTAGACAATGGGAAGAAAGAGCAGGGTTTATAGTGAGAGGTCGGAGTAGATCAAGAGAAGTTAGCTATAATAAGAAATGGAGTTGGAAATCACAGGTGTGTGTGTGTGTGTGTGTGTGTGTGTGTGTGTGAGAGAGAGAGAGAGAGAGAGAGAGAGAGAGAGAGAGAGAGAGAGAGAGAGAAAGAGAGAGAGACGTGGCTCTCTTCTGGCACCTGATGCATTCTGTTCTGGAGCCGTATGTGGATTACTTTTCCTGTTTCCCTCTTTGAAGCGGCATTAACTACAGTCCAGGGAAGGTGAATGCTGCATAACTAAATTGGATTATTTTTATTGTTTCCAGAGGAACCACCCCGTGTGGGGAATGTTTGTTCAGGGAGTATGCCGTGTTTGTCTTCACTCTATCCAATTGTCCACAAGAGTGACTGGATTTTATGTTCTATAACTAATGCCACAAAGTGTGCTGGAAGTCTATTGCCTTCAAACAGGATGTGCTGTTCCAAACTCCCTGAACTTGTGTTCTGTTCATGTTTTGTTCCTAAGCGGTTCATTCCCCACCCTCTTATTTAGATTTTTTTTAAAAAAAAAACCTAAAAGCCAGAAAGGGATTTGCAAACCCTTGCTGCTGGATTCAGGGCCTTGGAGATTCTCAGTGGTAGCGGAACCTTGATTCCATTACATGATCATTCTAGAAGGGTGTGGGACATAACGCACCAGAATGGCAGGGTTGGGAGTTCAGAAGGCTCTGTGGCCTTGGGAAGCTGCTCATTCTTCCTAAATGGCCATTTTGTTATTTGTATGGCGGCCATAAAGACATTTCTGCTTTTGGCACTTCCCCTTTACCAGGGCTGTGGGGAGGGTCAAACGGAAGATGCATGGAAACCCCTTAAGACTACCTGACATGTAACAGCGCTTCATAAACACGGTGTGTGACTTAAGGAGCAGGATGCATGGGGTGGCGGAGGAATGTTCTAGCCAGCACAAGTTTTCCAGGTACCCGAGCAAGAGGGATAACAGCCTTTCCTGCTGTCGGAGGGCCTTGTGTATGAAGAAGAAGATTGTCTTGCTGGGTTCATCTGCCCTCTGGAGTGTTGCTGATGTTGACTCAGCTTGCTTGCAAAGCCGCCTGGTCCCCAGCAGCCTTCCTCACCTCTGCATCCCTGAGTTAATTCTCTAATGGAGGATGTATTTGTTTTCTAGGGGAGGCACCAAGAGGTGAAAACCGACAACAAGCAAAACAAAAACCGACTCAGCGGGTGACTCAGCTCTGCTTCGCTGCGGTCCGCCAGAGTCTGAGGTTCCGTCCACAATTGTATCCCTCAAATTGAAGTTTTACTGTAGGTGTTTGTTTTCTGGGTGAGAGCAGAAGGGTGGGGGAGCAGAGACTGCACCAGGGGTCTCTTTGGATTTTAGCCACCACCCCCTTCCCCTGTATGATTGTCCACTCTCCCCAAATAGGGTCTTTTCTATACTCAGTTTTCTCAGGGCAAGGTGCTGGGTAAATTCTGCATGGATTTTGGGAGCTGGGTGAATTTTCTCGTAGTGTTTTGTGAGAGGATTGTGTCTTCCAGCAGCTGGCTTGCCTCGAAGGCCAGTCACTTTGAATTTTAGACAGGCAATATCACATATCAATGGCAGGAGAGAGCAGGAGTGGTCCCACCACTGGGAGCTGCTCATCTGTGCGTTTTCTGGGCCAAACCTTCCTATTATCAACACCATCTTGGAGATGGAAATTTTCCCATGGCCGCAAAGTCACACAGAGCCAAAGAGAAACCTTTAATTAAGGTTAAAATAAGAAAGCCAGGAAGGTGAAGGTAGATACTGACAGCCAGGCAGGGCCTGATGCTTCCCAGAGAGACAGCCCCTAAGGTTCAGCCCACGGAGTCTCATTTTTAGACATCTGTTACCTTTACCCCAGGGCACGCTACCAGCTATTACTGCGTTCCTTCAATTACCTGGGGCTTCTACAAGGACTTATCAAACTCCCATGTGAGAGACGTTGAGGGGCCAGGAGCTCTGCCTAGTTCTGTAGAACACAGAGGCCAACAAATAGAACTGCTAAGCTTCCGTACAAAGTACTCCTCCATCATCCAAGATGGCTGGCTCACTGCCAACTGCTGGAAAACCCTGCAGGGCCCTAGAGAAGGGTTAACCGTATGTACTGTCCAGTTTCCACTTCTTTGCTTTCAGATACTTCCATAAATCTTCTTATTGTGTTTCAAATAACTTTTTATTAAAGCATTACATGTTATGTGTATAAGTATTACACAGTCATTTATCAAGCACGCTTATCCTGAGTACATGTTTTTATAATATATTATTTCTATTGAAGCATATGAGTAAAAATAGACTTGTCCACTCATGGGCACATATCCTAAGCATATAGCTTTGAAAGCTCTTTTAAAAACTTTCTCACGATAACTAGTACCTACTCAGAGAAAACATTAATAACCCCTAGGAAGCCATCTTTGTATCTCTTCTACTAAGATGACTACAGCTCTGGCT
Organism: Onychomys torridus; assembly: GCF_903995425.1. Taxonomy (NCBI): domain Eukaryota; kingdom Metazoa; phylum Chordata; class Mammalia; order Rodentia; family Cricetidae; genus Onychomys; species Onychomys torridus. The sequence goes on along the minus strand of NC_050457.1, from coordinate 21,381,799 downwards.
TCTACCTCTACAGATCTATTGAGTGTTTTCGTACTTTATAATTACAATGTAAGCATAAATAAATAGACAACATACACTTGCTTCAACATCTGTTCCTCCCACTCAGCATCAAATCTGTGAGATCTGCCCATAAAAATCATGTGGATCGTACTCTTCACTGTCAAGTATTCTTAGCTGGGCTCAGTTGCTCAAACTTATATCTTAGCAACCTGAGAATCTTTGGAAGAGCAATTGCAAGTTCAAGGCCAATCTGGGCACTTTAGTGAGATGCTGTCTCAAAATTAAAAGAATACAGGGGGCTGGGGTAGCTCAGTGGTAGAACACTTGCTTAGACTAGTGGAAGGCCCTAGGTTTAATCACCAGTCCTGTGATGAAAAAATAAGTATTCCGCTGAGTAGAAATAACCATGTACTTGACCATTCTTCAGATGACGTGCAGTGGATGAAAGCATAAAAGCATCCACACACACACACACACACACACACACACACACACACACACACACACACCACACACAAATACATACCAGAGGGAAAGAGAGAGAATCAGAGAGCACTGAGGTCTTTAATGCCAGCACTCAGGAAGCAGAGGCAGGCAGTTTGTGAGTTCAAGGCCAGCCTGGACTACATAGTAAAACTCTGTCTTTAGGAAAAAAAAAAGTCTCTGGCAAAGCCTCAACCATAATAGCTGTATAACTAGGACTCAACAATAGCTTCTCTGCCTGGCTTCGGCTGGACCTAGACGGATGACATTCCCAGTTGACAGAGAAAGTCCCTCAGCCCTGGAAAGTCCCGTGGATAGCTGCTGTCTGCATTAACAAATGCGATGGGGAGATATGTAGGTCAGCTCATTCCTTGAGATGCTCTCAAAATAAGCTCATATACTCTAGAGGCTAGGGCTTCTGCCTCTGCCTGCTCTGGGTCAGGGGCCACTATGTTATAATTTGAGACAATTAGGGACATTAAAATGGATGGTCCACTTCCCTCAAATTTCATGATACAGCTGAAAGGGGAGGTCTTGAGGCTGTGAGTTGATTTTGAGGCAAACTTGTCCCTTCAGTGTTCATCTCTGCAGAGAACAATTCGGGGCTGGCTTGGGTTGTGTGTGGGCAGCCCCAGTGAATGTCTCTGCATATTTTAGGTTACAGTATAACTTCTAAGAACCACATGGGCAAAGGACAGTCTAAAGGTCATTAGTCCTAGGAAAATATCCAATTACAGACTCCACCATGCTCAGAAAAGCAGAATGAAGTCAAGGGAGCCAGAGAGCCTGGCACTTACCATCCAACAGTCTGGGGAGAAGCACTATGAACTGAAGCCTTGGGGAGATTAATAACAGATCACAATCGTCCCCATCCAACACAAAGCCACATAGTTCAAACTCCAGGCAGTTCCTGATCCAGAGTGCTTCCACTTTCCACATTTCATCTTTACTCTGGTGTGAAAGCAACAGGCAGTGAGTAATTCTGATTTTAGATTCTGATCTGTTCCCAGGCTAGCAATAATGTCCTTGGCTACTTTCTTCTGTTGCTGGCATGACCAGTGAGCTGCAGTTCCCAGCCAGCTCAATCACAGAGCAGGGGGACAAAAGATCCTCAGAGGTACACAGCGTTTCTAAGCTGTCACTCTTTAATTGCATTGTTGTGTTTGGTTGGTTTTTGGCGATGGAGTCTTGGATACCCCAAGCTAGCCTTCAAGGGATGATTCCACAGCCACCGTCTCCAGAGGTCACAGGTGTGGGCCACCAGGCCCAGCTATTCATTGCAGTTTTGAGTTTTAATATCTTCAACATATAATGGGCTGGTTAGGACACAACCCGTCAGCATTTTCAGCTAATGGTAAACACCATCTGCCGTAAGTCATTTGTTAATTTAATAAGATAATTTTTCCTAATTGGTGTCCCCAATTATTTTTGAAAAATGTTAATAGATTAAAAAAAACCTTTCCAATATAAGAACATTAAAATTTTGCTTTCTGACTCTTAAGTAGCCATGACTATTTCAGCAAAATTAAACAATCAAAGATGGAGAAGAAAATCACACATCCGGTCCTGTCATTCCTGCTTTACCTCTGTACACATGATCAAAATCCCTGTGTTCGGCCACTTTTGTCTAAATTTCTCCTTCTCTTCTTTTCTCTCGGTGTGGGGATATATCTAGGCTCATGTCATGTGATAACGGTTATTTTGTTTCTTCATTTGCCTTCTGCTGAGACAGGCTCTCACTGTGTACCCAGACTGGATATGTATCTCCACTGAGTGATTCTCCCCATGAGTGCTGGGACTCAGGCATGTGCCATCATGCCTGGCTGATAGCAGTCCAAATCCTATTTATAACTTCTATAATGTGGATATTTTCACATATCTCCTAGACAGTTTCAGGGTTTTGTTTTTGTCTATCATATAACATATCATAAACATATGTCAAATTTATTTCTTTCCCACTCTATTTTAGAGATGATTATACTATATGCCTTACATCATGCTTTGCTGGAGTTTATTATTATTATTATTGTTGTTGTTGTTTTCAAGACAGGGTTTTTCTGTGTTGTTTTGGTCCCTGTCCTGGATCTCGCTCTGTAGACCAGGCTGGCCTTGAACTCACAGAGATCCACCTGGCTCTGACTCCCGAGTGTTTATTATTATTATTATTATTATGAATTGAATTGTAATGCAAACATTTGCAGATTATCCTCACTGGTTAGCCTAGAATATGGCTTTGCTGCTGGGTGGTGGTGGCTCACGTCTTTAATCCCAGCACTCGGGAGGCAGAGCCAGGTGGCTCTCTATGAGTTTGAGGCCAGCCTGGGCTACCAAGTGAGTACCAGGAAAGGCGCAAAGCTACACAGAGAAACCCTGTCTCAAAAAAAAAAAAAAAAAAAAGAATATGGCTTTGTGCCTCCAGCCCTTCTCTTAGAGGGCAAGTTTGTGAGCTAGACGCTAGGTTTTTCTTTAACAAGCCTGTCATGATTGTGACAGAATCCATTTCACATAATCAAGCTGAGAAGTGTTTGAACTTGGTCCCCAGAAACAAGATTCCTACTAAGAGGGAGTTCTAGAGCTTGGAACCAATGGGAGCCAATGCACTGTCTCAGATCTGGTCATTCTCAAACCTGTGTGTCCCTCACAGAGGGAGCCAGGCACTGTCACACCCTGGGGACAGCTGGCGGTGTGCACTAAGGAGACGGGACATTTCCTGCAAGGACACTGTTGTACCATCCTGTGATCTTCTCTTTCAGAGCTCTTGGTTCCTCCCATTCCACATCTCAGAGATCTGCCTCCTCCCTCCCCTGAACAATCAGGTAACAGGGATATTCAGATTAGTGCTGCTTTACTCGGGACTCCTAAGAAGGTGGGGAGTAAGTGTCGCTGGTTACTCTAAGAAGGAAGCTGACATCCTAAGAAGGTGGGGGGGGGTACCTTCGTGATAAGCAGAAGCAGTCTGATTGACCCAAGCAAATCAACACATTTTTTTTTTTTTTTTTTTATGTTTTGTTTTTGAGGCATGGTCAGATGTAGCTCAGGCTGTCTGGAACTCACTATGTAGCCGAGATTGACTTTGAGTGTCGTTTTCTTTTTCTCCTCCTCCTCCTTCTTTTATTTGATCAGTTTTTAACAATTTGTTATGTACATCTGTATGTAGAGGGGCATGTGCACTCACCAGAAAAGGACCTCATCTGTCCTGTTTTCTCACTCTCTGCTTTATTACCTCCAGACAGGGCCTCTCTCTGAACCTGGGACTAGGATCACTGTTGGCAAACCCTGATGATCTTCCTGTCTCTGCCCACCCCTCCTCCGAAGCCCTGGGTTATAGGTACTCATGGCCACACCCAGCTTTTTATGTGTGTGGGGGATTTGAACTCAGCTCCTCATGCCTCTTTGGCAAACTCTCTTACCCACTGAGCTGTCTCCAAAGCTCAGCTCTGACCTTCTGACCCTCTGGCCTCCACTTCCTGTGTATTGGGGTCACAGTCGTACACCACCATACCTTGTTTATTTGGTGCTGAGGATGGAACCCAGGGCATCACGCTTGTCAGGAAAGCATCCTATTGAGTTATAACCCTGACCACTGCATCCTTCTTTATGGGCCTTCAAGGCCCATAAAGTTTACTAGCCACCTCTGGGGGTGGAGGCCAAGAACCAGAAGCCACTCATTTTTATATCCCTGCAGCATCTCAGACTCCACTTTCAATCAAGCAACGATGTGACCCTGGACAGGCAGACTGCGGGAAGAGCTCTGCCTCCTTTCCCAGAAGAGATTCCTGAGCTCCAGCTGTCCGTGTCTTTCTCTACAGGGTTTCTTTGCCTTTTAGCCTTCCTTTCAGACTCCCTCACTCAACTGTCCACTGGCCTTCCCTCAACCTTTATGGAGGACTCTGTGTGTGTGTGTGTGTGTGTGTGTGTGTGTGTGTGTGCGTGTACAGACACATTCTTGCCACCTGGGGTCAGACCTCTGGATTTTCCCTCTGTTTCATTTCAGCTCACAGCAGGGCTTCACAATTTTCTTGCATTCTGTTAATAAAAAATTAAGCAATCAATTTTCTTCCCCTCCATTACATCTAATTCCCTCTCTAACTCAATTATTATTGCGGCCCTGGCACGTGCTCTGCAAGGCAGATGGCAGGAAGGACAGGTTGCCAAAAGAAAGGGCATTGTTTGCTGAGGGATATTGTTTCCATGAAAGTGATGACACTTTCCTTCCAAGGATGGATTTTTTTTTTTTTTTTGAAATCAAATTCATGTTACTCCGTTAATGTAATCGGTTTGTGCAAGTGCTGCCAAGATTAATATAGGCACATGTAACGAACTATAGCAACCATCAAAAACGCTTTATGTAATTTAGCAGTGTAAAGTAATATGATGATATATATATTCTTTTCTTTGAAAGAAATTAGGACCAACCTATTATGTGACTTTCCATTCCCAGCCTTTTGAGTTCTAAAATATCGAATTGCCAAGGTGTTTTATTTGGTGCCACAATCCTGAGCAAGCCTGGTAGATTAAGTCAAAGTCCTTTCCAGTGTTGCCTGGGAAGCTTCTGTCTGACCCAGAAGAGCAAGTAACCCAGTCAAAGTGAAACTCTAACTGATAGATAACTGATCGAATGCTTGTGTCTGTGCCAGTGTGAGAAGGAGGTGAGAAGGGATCTGGCACTTTCTGTAAGATTCCTAAGGAGGTGCAGCAGGGGTGGAAGAAAGTAAAACTGGGGGTTGAACCCTGAAGAAGATTGGAAGGCTATTTCTTTCTTTGTGTGTGTATGTGTGTGTGTGTGTGTGTGTGTGTGTGTGTGTGTGTGCATGTTTGTGTGTGTGTGTGTGTGTCTGTGAGTGTGTGTGCATGGATGGGAATATATATATATATGTATATATATATACATACATATATATATATATAATGTATGTATCCATGTATGTATTACATATGCACCTCTGTGCATTTGGAAGCTAGAGGACAGCCTTGCCTATTGCTGCTCAGGAACTATTCACATTGTTTTTATTGTTGTGTTGTGTTTTGTTTTAAACAAAATTGCTCATTGGCCTAGAACTCAAAGTAGGCTAGTAGGCTGGCTGTCCGGTGAACCCCATGTGCCGACTTGTCTCCAATCACCAGTTCTGAGATTTCAAGGCTGTCCCCATGCCTTTTTGTTTGCTTTGCATGGGTTCTGGAGAACGGAACTCATTCCATTCCTTTGTATCAAGCACTTTACAACTGAGCTATCATTTCAACTTTTCCCCTGTTTTGAGATAGGGTCTTCCTGTTTAGCTCTGGCTGGATTGGAGCTTACCATGTGGACCAGGATGTGATGCTCTTGAACTTGCAATGTCCTCTGGTCTGGGTTTTCTAAATGCTGAGGTTACAGATGTGCAACACCACGCCAGCTTCAGTGGACCGTTTCTACACTGTATTGGGTGGAGAGGCTGTTTTTTTATAAGCCTGCTATAGAATCAGTCTCCTTATTTGATAATCACACTCCAATCACAATGTGTTCCACAGTGCAGGAAAAAAAAACACCTCCCTTCTCCCTGCCTGTGTCTTCCTGGGTTACCGCTTCCAGTCATTGGTGTTTCTAGAAAACAGGAGAGTCCCCGAGATGTGGGTCTCAGAGTCAGAAAGTAACAGTTTTTAAAAAAAGGCCTTAATATCCTTCTTTCTGCAGTCCAGAAAACACGGGCATCTCTGTCCATTTATTCCCATAGTAGACTTGAATGGATTGTGACACAATGTGTGTAGAACATCTGGCCAAGTTTTCCCTTCTAAAACAACTTGGACATGCATTGCATAAGAGATTGCTAGACATAAATATAAAAAGTGTTTCCTTTGTACAATACTTTTATAACACTATTAAAGCAGCAAAATATACTCACCTCTGAAAACTCAGAAAGTGTAAGCAAACACAATAATTTTTTTAAAAAAAAATATAAGGCAAAATCACCTATAATTTAGTTCTATGGAGACATCAGCCATTGAAATTTTATTGTGTCTCAAAGGCTTTTCTGTTTAGACTACATATGTTGTTGGGCAAAGGAGTGGCCGTTCACGCAAGCTGCCTTGTCCATTTTGTAGTTGTGTTAGTGAGCTTTCCGTTGCTGTGAAGAAATGCCCAAGATATCCAATTAAAAGGAGAAGAGGCTTGTCTGGGCTCCCAGTTCAGAGCTTTTGACACATGGTCGGTTCATTCCATTGCTGTGGAGCCTATGGTTAGGCAGGGCATTGTAACATCAGGGAGTGGAGCACGTGGCAGAGCCCAGCTACTCACCTGTGTAACTGTGAAGCAAAGAAACATGGTGGTTTGAAAGAAAATGGCCCCCATAGGGAGTGGCACTATCAGGAGGTGTGGCCTTGCTTGAGAAAAATTGTCACTGGGTGTGGGCTATGTGGTTTCAGAAACTCTAGCCAGGCCCAGAGTCACTCACTCTGCCTGTTGCCTGTGGATCCAGATGTAGAACTCTCAGCTACCTCTCCAGCACCATGTCTGCCTGAAGCCGCCATGCTTCCTGCCATGATGATAATGGACTAAAGCTCTGAAGCTGAAGCCAGCCCCAATTACATGTTTTCCTCTCTAAGAGTTGTCATGATGTCTCTTCACAGCAATAGAACACTGACTAAGACAGGAGAGAGGAAAGTCCAAGGTCCTCATATCACTTACCCTTGCAATCCACTACTTCCTAACTTCCTTCAAGTAGGCCCTGCCTCCTAATGGTTCCATCCTCTCCCAGAACTGCTGGCGACCAACTGTATGGGACTCTGCCTGTGGAGCCCATTCCAGATGCACACAAAAATAGCACCACAGTGTTGTTACTGCTATTAATATGTTTGCAATTTTGTCAAACATACCCTAGTATTTTTAATGGCTGCAAAGTACTCTGTTACATGGATATACCATAATTTATTTTAACCGCTTCCCTGTGTTGACCATTAGAAGACTGCTCAAAGTTAAGTGATAATATGTACTCCATCAACTGGCTTATCATCAAAGCCTTACATTTATCTCAAGGGTTACCTTCAGACAGATTATTAAAGGTCAACTACTGAGGCAAAGTTTGTTTGTTTGTTTTTAAATTAAGGATTTTAATGTTGTTTGCCAAATTGACTTTCTATAAGGATGTGTGGTGTTTTGCAAATTGTGATTTTTCAAGTTTGCATAATCTGCTTTTTATTTTCCTTATCTGAAAAATCATATATGCCCTTATCCTCAGCTTATATTCCTCTCAGTTTCAGTTATATGACCTTAGTGTACGTTAGAGAAATTATTAAATAGGACCCCTTTGAGCATACTAAATTGAGGTTCTTTTGACAAGCAGCCCCCGTTTATACAGCTATCATACTTAACATACAAATGAGTGGCCTTGAGCTTGTGGGATACAGATGTCTGTTCAATTAGAACCATTTTCATAATGTATTGGAAGACTTTTGCTCAATATTCATAAAGCCAAATGTTCAGCTACTTTATTTGCCAGGCCATTATGCCCCTGCATAATGGGAGGCTCCGGCATCTGAGGCAGGCCCCAGCGTCTGAGGCAGGCCTGGTTGCCTGGCTGCCTTGCCCTTGCCTCTGGGAGCACAATACAGGTAACGTGCCTTTGGCTCCACTCCCAAAACCGCAGCACACAGATGGTGGGGAACAAAAGGTCTGCGTGGCCCACCATGGTTCAGCTGCTCTTCCAGCCTTCCTCTCACCCTCCCGGGTCTGTCTGCTCCCTCTCTTCCCCTCTGCCCCCACCAGCAGCGCGCACCTCTGCCCTCTCAGACTGACAAAAGACCATGCTCGAAATACCCCAAATGTTGGCCCAATATGGTAAAGCTGAAAGGGGAGCCATTTGATGTCACCCAGTTTCCTCATTAGACATTGTCATTGCCCTCCTCTTTGAATGTCAGGGAAATAAAGTCCATTTAGGTGCCAAGAAATCGGCCCGATAGAGAGGTTGCCATAGCAACTGTGGAGAGATGAATTAACCAGCAAGCCATTCAGTCACAAGGTGCTGGCTTGGAAACTGCCCGGCATGGTGTCGCACCTTCTTTTGAAACGTGATGGGTCTGCACGGCCCAGTGTCTACTTTCTATTTCTGTATTTCAGGCACAATTGTTCGTTAAGGTATTTGATTGGCTATAGAATTAAGACTCCCAGTGGGGAGAAGAAGAGGTAGGGTGGAGAATAAGCTGAAAGACCGACCAACTATGACAAACCCAGAACAACTTTTCAGAAAGTGGCAGGGCAGGGGTGGCAGATCAAACAGAATCGACGCCCTTCAGAAGCAGGTGCAGACGGCGAATGTAAATTCTGCACCCTGTGAGGGGGTAAAACAAAATCAGCTCTATCTAATGGGGAACTGGTTGAGAATAAACCTCACGCTTTTATTAATCTAATCCCTGCTTTGTAAGCCATGACATTTAACCGGGTAATTAAATAATAATTGAATAAGTCTGTGAGGCATAGAACCAGGCAGAAAAGCACATTCCCTCGAGACAATTTTTTTTTTATCAAATATTGACTTACTCTTCAATATTAATGATGGAGATTTAATGCTATATTTTATATTTACATACTAACGCTGTTTGGAAAACCCTTTGTGATTTATAGGGTTTCAACTTACACATGTGAATTGAATTAAAAGCGCAAAAGAAAAACGTCAAGGTCTGGAGAACACACATGGGTGGTAGGTGTGGCCCGGGGTGGATCTCTGCTGCAGTTGCTCTACCATCTGTGAAGAGCTTTTGACTATCATTACCTCCAGAGAGGCATACAAACCTAACTGCTCTTATTCCACACAGATACTCACTTGGTGCTGGGGGAGAAATGGAGCTGCTGCTTCTCCTTCTTCTTCTTCTTCTTCTTCTTCTTCTTCTTCTTCTTCTTCTTCTTCTTCTTCTTTTCTTTCTTGTTTTAAGATTATGACATTATTCTTTTTTAATTAGACAGTTGTGAGCCACGTAGTGTGGGTGCTGGGACTGGAACTCGGGTCCTCTGCAAGAGCCATGTATGCTCCTAACTGCTAAGCAACCTCTCCAGCCCAGGAGTTCCCTTTTCAAGCAGCCCCTTGCATGTTGCTGGCACACTGGCAGCAGCCTATAGAGAAGAGTATGGTGTGTCCACTGGTGCTGTGTTAGTAAATGGCTAAAGACTGGTCTTGGGGATGAATGTATGTATTTATATATGTGTGTACATTCATCCTGTGCTTTACTCCTGTGAAGGATATGTTACACATGATTTAATAATAATGTTAACATACACAGTGCCCTTTCTAACTTCCATATAGCCAACTCATTTGCATAGGTGCTCTGAGCTTTTTGGTCTGTGCTGAATTCCTGTGTGTGCCCTCAACCTACTATTAATTGACACTGACAAATAGTTTGCGCCTGAATGTTAGCTGTCTGTTTGCATACAATAAAAGCCCAACAATAAGGGTGTGTCGGAACTTTACTCTGGTCAATAATGTGAGTTATCCCTTAACTGAATAGGAAATGGCTTCCTAGCATTGGAGGAATATCCCTTAATGTGCTCTGCCAGTCACAGCATAATGGCTACAGATCTGTCACCCTTTTAAGTCTAATTTCATCGTTAGTATTTTCCCTAGATCATATATAAAGCACCAGACAGCAATATGTTATGACCAGACTTATAATTTGAAATTTCCCCTCTAATCCCAGAAGATTTACAGCTACCAACAACGATGCCACTAAATACAAAGTCGGGGTTGCAGCCATTAGATAATATTTCTAGCGTGTGAGTGTAAAATAATTTTTAAATCTCCAGAATACTGAGTATAATAAAAATGTGGTAAAAATAATTTTAATGATGAATTTCAAGCATTTAGTATCTTTGCTTTAGTAAAACTTGTCTGGCTTTGAGTGTGTTAGTTAGATTCTAGATGAGGAAGTGCCATTTCAGATAAATACACTTTCTAACAGAGCCATGTGCCTCTCTGGCCTAATTGATATCTCACACAAATGGAACTTACAGATTTCACTCAATATTTGCGAGAGCTTTGTATGCTGTGTGGTAGGGAGTGATGAGCCTTGGCCCCGGCTCTGCCAGCACAGCCAAGTAAGTTTGGTGGTAAGTGTGGATTCTGGACCAGATTTGTCATGTGTAACCATTGAAGAACGAAGCACTGTGCCCCACACTACCTGAGCTGTGCCTCTGCTCCACACAAGCGAGATTATCAGACGGCAAGCCCAAACGTGTGATCTTTCTATTGTCCCTTCAGGAGAACAGCCTGCGGGATGCCACCTGGTCAGTGACTCCATGCTCTCCACCTGACACAGGGCAGCCTGCCAACCCGCCACTTACCTGCAGACTGCTTTTCTTTGCTACTGTAGTCTCTCTCTCTCTCTCTCTCTCTCTCTCTCTCCCTCTCATTTGTTTGGTTTTCTCAAGTATTCCAGTTTGAGCAAAAAGTAAACTAAAATATAAAATAAAATGCACAGCTAATCCAAACGATCTCTCTATGTGCACAGAAGAACTCCAACTGGGGAAATGGTAGGGGCATTCTCTCTCTCTCTCTCTCTCTCTCTCTCTCTCTCTCTCTCTCTCTCTCTCAAAGGTTTTCAGGCCTCCTGCCAACTCCACACCCACAGAAGAGATTTGACTCTTTTATTTTCTTTGTTTCAGGAGAGCATATAGACTTCAGACAGGAGGTAGACTGCAATGCTCAGACGCACGGGAGTCACCAGTGCTCAGCCCTCTTAAAAAGCAAGCGAAATGGGAAGAAGCCCACCCAGCATTCAAGGTTACTGCTGGACCACACAGCACTCAGCTTCTCTAAGTTGACATTTGTATGCACACATTTAAGTGACCAGTCTTCCCCTGTGCCAGAAAGTAAGTTTAATCTTGAAGTGTGTGAGGATTGCAATTTCCATTCTGGGAAGGACCCAAAACCTGAACTGCAGACAGGGTCCCACTCCTATGGGTTACAAGGAATGCAAAGAAGCCCTGGAATCCTTTGGAATCCATGAAACTTCTTAGTAGTGCAAGAGAAGAAAGAGACTTTTCTGTGAGGGCTTAGGTAGAGAGAGGACCCAACTTCACTATGAAATTATCACTAAATTGCCAAAGACATGCTCCCATCCTTAAGGAGGACAATCAGACTTTCATCTGCGCCATCTTTACATAAATAAAATGACCCCTACACACACACACACACACACACACACACACACACACACACACACACACACACTGACAGGCTGAATTAAGTACTCTGGCTTTTGAGCACAAACCAAGTTCACAACAGAGTCTTTCAGAACCAAGGTGGGGTTGGAGAAGTAGGCGGGAGCTTCTGTCTTCCTCCAGTAGCCCCAAAGTCAGGGCCAGAAAACTCGGAAGAATGTGAGACCTCTCACTACACTTGAAGGCTCAAAATGAAGGTTTTGTCTTTGGTATCTTTCCATTCTCTATCTCGGCAAGCTTCAAATCCAGCTGGAGGCTGATGCTGCTGGAGCCTGATAATGAATGTTCACTGAGGGGAGGAGGTGCTGTAAGGAGTGATAACACGCTTGAATGATCAGTTCAGCACCCCTTTCAGCCTTTTGCAACCTTCCACTGACACAGCCTTGGGGCAGAGCAGAGGTGGCCTTAGAGACTCAGCGTGCCTGGAGACCAGGGAGCAGCTGGACCCGGCTGTGGTTGACTGGGAGGGTGACGGTGGCAGACACAGAAGCTAGCTAGCACATAAGCACATAGTTTCTGGGAGAAACCTGGTGAGCCTGTGATATGCAGATGAAGTGTCTCGGGGACAGAGGCTGTGATCTGAGATCAGAAGTTCTCATGTTCCAGGTAGTGCAACAGAGTTGAACGCCATGTTCCCAGCACATGTTTGCTGTCCTTAAGTCCCTGCCGGCTTAGCCTGCAGGACTGTCTTCCACCCAATGGTGTAATACCTTGTGGTTAAATGTCATCGCCACATGTCTAGATTCTAAATCACCATCAAAACACATCTCTGGGCTTCTAGGAAGGTTTTACTGAAGAGAAAAGTCCTACCCTGAATGGGGTGGTACCATGGGGGTTCTGGATCCCATAAAAAGGAAAATCAAGGTCGGCAGTGGTATTGACCGGTTTGCTTCCGTGTGAGCAGCTACCTCCCTCTCCTGCTGTCATGGCTCCCCACCCTGCTGGGCTGTATCTTCTGTCAGGGTCCGCAAATGAACCCTTCTTGAGAGGTCTTTGTCATGTCTTTGTCACAGTGAACAGCAAAGTGACCAATCCACACCTCTAGCGACCCTCAGATACATGTTGAATGAAGGGACAAAGGAAGAGGAAGCATGGATATGGCAGATAGAACACGGACACTGGCATCTGAGGTAATTGAGTTCAAACCCTGACACAGACACTTGTTAGCTGTGACTCTACAAGTCTCAACCTTCCAAGCCTCCTTTAAAAATAAGAACAAGAGGACAAAACGTTATCACATCTCTATATTCCCAGTACCCAGAGGTAGAGGCAGGAGGATTGACAATTCAAGAGCAATATAGCAGGGAGACTCTATCTTAAGATAAACAAACACTAACACTTACACACACACACACACACACACACACACACACACACACACACACACGAATGCATGCATGCATGCATGCACGCATGCACGTGTATCACAGCCACAAAAACAGGAAAGGGGGGATGGGATGCAAGCATGGGGGAGGGAAGGAGCGGGCAGGTGAGGGATGGGAAAGAAGTGGGGCAGAAGAACAGAGAAAGGAATGGAAGGGCTGGGAAGGAGATGGAAGAGACCAAAGGATTGTTAAGAAAGTTAATTCAACAATGTGCGTCAATCCTTGGAACCCACCCATCTTTATCATTGCTTGACCAATGCAGGGGCCTTATCCACTGCCTCCCCCTCCACCAGGGCACCTCATCTCTCTCTTGCTGTTTCCAGGCATCTCACTTCAGGGAAGAGTACACCTTGGCAGTATTCAAAGATTCTGGGGAGCCCAGGGAAAGCTCTGGGTCACGTAGACTTTTAATTTCACTTTTAGTCTTAGTTTTTAGAAACAGGTTTTCATTCTGTAGCTCAGCCTGGACGGACACTTACTATAGCCCAAGTTAGCCTCCAATTTGTGGAAATCCTTTTGTCTTGGCCTCTTAGGTTCCGAGATTACAAGTGTGACCCATCGTCACAGGCTTATTACCTAGATTTATTCTAAACACAACAAAGGCGCAGCTACACATCTTCCATTGTATTAAACAAACCACACATTTGAAATACCTTTTCCCTTTCCACAAATGCCCGAGCCATTCCAGTCTTTGATATATATATATATATATATATATATATATATATATATATATATGTTTTTCAGGTTACCATTTATTCATAAAAGCTTGTTATGCATTTTTTTGTCAGTGGTCTTATTTGCTTTTGCAATTCTATATCAAATTCCTTCTTGTAAGAGGATGGGGTATATTATGAAAAAATAAATTGAAGAAGATGTCAGAAAATGGAAAGATCTCCCATGCTCAAGGATAGGCACGATTAACATAGTAAAAATGGAGATCTTACAAAAAGCAATCTGCAGATTCAATGCAATCCCCATCAAATTACAAACACAATTCTTCACAGACCTGGAAAGAATAATACTCAACTTCATATGGAAAAACAAAATACCCAGATAGCCAAAAGAATCCTGTACAATAAAACAACCTCTAGAGGCATCACGATCCTCGACTTCAAGTTCTACTATAGAGCTACCATAATAAAAACAGCTTGGTACTGGCATAAAAACCTACATGTGGACCAATGGAATCGAATTGAAGACCTTGACATTAACCCGCACACCTATGAACATATAATTTTTGACAAAGAAGCCAAAAATGTACAATGGAAAAAAGAAAGCATCTTCAACAAATGGTGCTGGCATAACTGGATGTCAATGTGTAGAAGGCTGCAAATAGATCCATATCTGTCACCATGCACAAAACTTAAGTCCAAGTGGATCAAAGACCTCAACATAAATCCAGTTACTCTGAAGCTGACAGAAGAGAAAGTAGGAAGTAGTCTTGAATGCATTGGCACCGGAGATCACTTTCTAAATATAATACCAGTAGCACAGACACTGAGAGAAACAATCAATCAATGGGACCTGTTGAAACTGAAGCTTTTGTAGAGCAAAGGACACGGTCAACAAGACAAAGTGACAGCCTACAGAATGGGAAAACGTCTTCACCAACCCCACATCTGACAGAGGGCTGATATCCAGAATACATAAAGAACTCCAGAAATTAGACATCAAATGCCCAACAGTCCAATTAAGAAATGGGCTATAGAACTAAACAGAGAATTCTCAACAGAGGAAGCTCAAATGGCTGAAAGACATTTAAGGAATTGCTCAACATTCCTAATTATCCAGGAAATGCAAATCAAAATGACTCTGAGATACCACCTTACATCTGTCAGAGTGGCTAAGATCAAAAATACAGAAGACAGCTTATGCTGGAGAGGATGTGGAGCAAGGGGAAGTCTCCTCCACTGCTGGTGGGAATGCAAGCTTGTACAGCCACTTTGGAAATCAACATGGCGCTTCCTTAGAACATTGGGAATCCATCCCCCACAAGACCCAGCTATACAACTCTTGGACATATACCCAAGGAATGGTCAATCATACCACAAGGGCATTTGCTCAGCTATGTTCATATCAGCATTGTTTGTAATAGCCAGAACCTGGAAACAACGTAGATGCCCTTCAACTGAAGAGTGGATAAAGAAAATGTGGTACATATACACAATGGAGTACTACTCAGCAGAGAAAAACAATGGCATCATGAGGTTTGCAGGCAAATGGATGAATCTAGAAAAAATCATCCGAGTGAGGTAACCCAGACTCAGAAGGACAAACATGGTATGCACTCACTCATAGGAGGATACTAGATGTAAAACAAAGATGACTAGACTGCTACACAACTCCAGGGAGGCTACCTAGAAAATGGGACCCTAGGAAAGACACAGGGATCACCCAATGACAGAGAAATGGGTGAGATCTACATGAACAACCTGGACGACAGTGGGAGTAATGAAGGACAAGGTTTGAGGGAAAGAAAGCTTAGGGGAGCAGGAGATCCCAGCTGGATCAAGAACAGAAAGGGAGAACAAGGAGTAACAGACCATGATAAATGAAGACCACATGAGAATAGGGAGAATCAAAGTGCTAGAGAGGTCCCCAGAAATCCACAAAGATACCTCCACTGTAGACTGCTGGCAATGGTCAAGAGAAAGCCTGATCTGACCTAGTCTGGTGATCAGATGGCAAAACACCCTGACTGTCGTGCTGGAACTCTCATCCAATAACTGATGGAAGTGGATGCAGAGATCCTCAGCCAGGCCCCAGGTGGAGCTCCAGGAGTCCAATTGTCGAGAAAGAGGAGGGATTGTAAGAGAGTGAATTGTTGAGACCAAGATTGGAAAAAGCACAGGGACAAATAGCCAAACTAATGGAAACACATGAACTATGAACCAAAAGCTGTGGAGCTCCCAACTGGATCAGGTCCTCTGGATAAGTGAGACAATTGAATAGCTTCACCTGTTTGGGAGGCACCCAGGCAGTGGGACCTGGACCTGTCCTTAGTGCATGAGCTGGCTGTTTGGAACCTTGGGCTTAAGCAGGGACACTTTGCTCAGCCTGGAAGGAGGGGACTGGACCTGCCTGTACTATATCCACCAGGTTTAATGAATCCCCAGGGGAGTCTTGGCCCTGTAGGAGATGGGAATGGAGGGGAGGGGCTGGGGAGGAGGGGGCCGGAAGGGGGGAGGACAGGGGAACCCATGGCTGATATGTAAAATTAAAACACAAATATAATAAATTTTAAAAAAGGAAAAAAGAAGAAATAAACACAATTTTGCTGATACGTGTCAAAGTGCAGTCTTGCCAAGTCATAGTTATGGTTACATAAAAGATCAAAAGTGGCAGAGCAAACTATTACTATACGGTCTAGAAAAACTTCATCCAGCTCCTTTTTAATAAGCAGCCATTAATGGTGTTTTCATTTATTTAGTGAATTAGTAGTGATTGCTATCTCAGTCTTACAGTTATGCCAGTCTTGGAATATCTTGGCTTTTACCTATAAGCATTAATTGTTCATCTTGTGTTTCCTGTCAGAGGTTGGGGCTCTCAATGATTTCAAATAATGTGCACTTCTCAGAGAGACACAATGCCCATATAAGTGAACAAAGGGTTCACAGAATTTCAGTGGGTGTGTTTTAAATCATTTTCTTCCCTTTCACAGAATGCTATTTTGCTTGAAAGCACAAGGTAGATACTAAAATCTTTTCTGAAATCTTATTTTCCTTGTAGATGCATTCTAATTCCATAGTTGGGGACCCTGGCATGACTTCCAATTTCTGCTCATTGACTCTCACAGTACAGCCTTAGGTGTAATGTCTCTGTAATCAAATCATTTGGCACCAACCCAGAGACTGCCTCCTGAGAAGAAAGCAAAGGGATTCTCTACTTCTTAGAGAATCTTAAGCTCTCACTGAACTGAGGCCAACCCTGATTGCCAAAGTTCTATGAGGACTGAGAACAAGGTTTCTGAGACAGAGTGAGATAACCATCCCATTGGCCAATAACAGACAGCTCTGCCAACAGAAATCTCAGGGCCATCGCCTTTCTGGTATGCCAGGACAACAGGCAAATGTCCAGAGCTCAGTTTCTTCCACACTCATCAAGAGAGGAAGCTTGGAAAACAGATAGCAGGCTCTCATACAGGCAGAGACCTGACTGCTGTTCAAGCATGCCCAAGGAACTCCTCTGTTCATGGCTGTGCTCTTAGGGTCAAGAAGTCACACACCTATGTCAAGTGTACAATGACATAAAATGTACAATAAAGACATCACTAGTAAGGAAGGATCTCAGACTAAGAGCAGGTGAAGGTGGCCGACTTGCCTTGACAGGGATGGAGAGATTGAGAGATGGCTCAGAGGTTAAAAGAGCTGTGGTGGCCCTCAGAGGCTATCTAGAGAGACCTTACTCAATCAGAAATCTGAGCTTGCTTTACCCAGCATGGCTGCGTAATAGGATGATTTGGCCAAGGACGTGGTTACCAGGTGTTTTGAAGGGTCTACACTTGGCTGTATGCTATGCTTTGATACTGCAAGGGGAAGGTCTTTTGCCTCTCTTGGCATTTGTATAAAAAGCCCTTTTGAATAAATGCCTGGGGCAACTGGGTATTGACCCAGGGCCCTCCTGAAGCTATCATGTGAACCTTTGACAAGTTGGAGCTGGACTCTGGCAGACTCCCAGAGAGAGCATCCTGCTTTTCAAGATCAGAGCTGTGTTCCCAGCACCCACATCGGTAGCTCACAGCTGCCTGTAATGTTAGCTCCAAGGAACCCAACATCCTTTTCTGACTGCTTCAGGCACCTGTATACACTGCTTGCCACACACACACACACACACACACACACACACACACACACACGTGTATAAATAAAAATAACATAATCTAAAAAAGAAAAAAAAATTGCCTTGTGACATTCTAAGGCAGGAGCAGGTCACCTGACCACCTCAGAGAAGACAAAGTACAGGTCCCCAAGCACAACAACTAAAGCTCTAACTGTATCTGCAAACTGCTGTCCCAGTACAGGTGGAGGATGTACACAAGGGATGGTGCCAACATGGCCAGCCTACAGGTAAGCCGCATTTGGCAAAATAGATGCTCTATTTCCTTCAAGGGCTGCCAGGAGGGTGGCATTTCTTAGGAAGCACCCTCAGCAGTGTGGGGCTCTAGTAACTACTATCCCCACACCATGAGGCACTTAAAGACATGTAGCTCATTTGTCTTATTGCTATAATTTTTGTGATGACTTGTATGTTGTTCAAATCTACATGATCTTTTAATTTAAAAACCCAGAGACAAATATTGGGGTGAAAGCTGAAAGATGAGAGAAGCAGAGCAAGCCACAGCTACTACCCATTACCTCGCCAGCTCCATGAACCCTCTGACTGAGATCCTCTGTATCTTCATCCAAAAGGACCTCAGCTGAATTGCCTTAGTTCCTATTTCCTCATGCCTTAGATAACTTTCTCTGACCTGCCATCACTTCCTGGGATTACAGGGGTGATTACTTCCCAGTACTGGGATTAAAGGTATGTGCCACCACTGCCTGGCACTGTTTCCAGTGTGGCTTTGAACTCACAGAGATCCAGACCGATCTCTGCCTCTTGAGTGATAGGATTAAGGATGTGTGCCACCACTGTCTGGCCCCTATGTCTAATCTAGTGGCTGGCTCTGTCCTCCAATCCCCAGACAAGTTTATTAGGGCACACAATATATTACTACACTTATAATTCACAGACAGTGAAATGTTTGGAATATTAGTGTGCAACTCGGTTGTCTTTAAGCCTCAATTTCTATTCATTTGTTTCTATCACATAAACAATGCAATTGATTCTTGCATTTGGGCCTCTCCCTGTCAACCTGCTAAACTCACTTCTTAGTTCTAGCAGTCATTCTTGAGATATTTTCTATACCAATAACTGTGTCATCTGTAGAGATGGGAGCTTCAGTGGTTCCTTTCTCGTTGACATGCCTCTCATTGTCTTGATACTGGTCATATTCTTTACTACCATGGTGAACAGAGGTGCATGACAATAATTGTTTTTGCCTTTGTCTGGATCTAGGAGCTGAGAAGTCAGTATACAATTCCTAAGTATGATGTCGACTCTGTGATTTTGGTAGATTTCTTCGTGAAACCAAGAGAGTTCCTACCTGTTCTTAGTTCAACACTAATTTTAAGTATAATAGATGCTGATTTTGTCAAATGCTTCTCTGGGATGATCATGCTACTTCCTGCTTTTATTCCATTGATCTAAATGACTACACTCATCGGTTTTCCACTGTTGAACTAGCCTTGCATACAGGAGCTTGCTCCTCCCTATCTATGATGCATTGTTCTTTTTCACATAATGTCAGATATGATGTCCCTGGTATGGCATGAGGATTTTTGTGTTTATGGGCATAGGTAATCCTGGTTTGTTATTTTCCTTTTTGGAATGTGTTTGTTGGGTTTTGATGTTAGGATTTTGCTTGCTCCCTATAGTAAATTGAACAGTGTCCCTTCCTCTTGCCTGTCTGTCTGTCTGTCTCTCTCTCTCTCTCTCTCTCTCTCTCTCTCTCTCTCTCTCTCTCTCCCTCTCCCAAGCTGGTCTCAGTTTTGCAGTACTTCTTTACTGGCCCTGAATGCTAAGGTTAAAGACACACTGGCGCCTGCTCTGTATTACGTCCTTTTGTCTCTACACATACCCATCAACACACACATTCATTGCCTTCTTCCCATCTATTAGGAGATGCACCATCAGAATGCTTCAGACAGTTTAGAAAATCTCTAAAGTGTTTAATAATCGTAATCCTCTGTTTAACCGATGACTAGGACACCTTATAGGGAGAAGGCCTCTGGCACAAGAATGTCATTATGTCCCCAACATCTCAAATTTGCACTTCTCCATCTGCTGCTTCCTGCTGGCCAGGCACTTGGGTGCAATTCAGAAGACCCACAAGTTCCAAGCAGCCTTTTCTCTTGTTTTCTACATATAACAGTGCCTTTTGGATTATTTGCCCGTCTTCTCAGACGACTTACATACAATCACGTTTCTTTTCTCACCTTGCAAATGCTCATTTCTATCAGTCTCCAATATAAAATCAAACTGTGAGTAGATTTTATGATGTGTAAAAATGAGAAGACTCCTTCAGACAGTGCAGAGATGGGGTTAGACCTCTCCAGGGACTAATGCGTGATCCAATGATCCTTGACTTGAGAGCAGTGTGGCCAGGTTTCTCCAATAGGTTTAGTAATAGGGACAAGCAGGAGGCAGGAGGACTGGGCCAGAAAGTTCTCTTTCTCAAAAGCTCATTGTCCAGTCACCAAGCTGTGGATAAGGTGTGTGTCCCTCGGTGGCTCTTGTGTTGGGAGTTGGATGGCTGATGTGGGAATATTGAGAAGCCTTTGAACCTCTAAAGGGAGGGGCTTGGTAGGAGGTAATTAGATCAGTGGGGTTCTGTCCTCCAAAGGGATTTTTGGCTTCCAATGTGATCTCAGTTAGTTCTCATGAGAGTGGATTCTTATAAAAAGATGAATCTGACCCCTAATTGCTCTGTCTTCTTGTCTTGCCATGTGATAGCTCCTCTCAAAGGTATTCCTGCCATGATGTCACCTGCCATGTTGTCAAAGGCTCTTAGTAAGAGCAGGTGCATTGCTGTTTGGGCCTTCTCTGTCCAAAACTAAGAGCTATATAGATAAACTTCTTTTACTATAGAAAGTACTCAGCCTGAGGAATACTGTTACAGAACAGAAAAATGGGTAGACATGCAACTCCTAGCAGGTAAGTGGTCTTCAAGGAATTAAAATCTCTTTGAAGGGACTCGGTATCTGGGTGACTATAGAGAGGGAATTCTCCTCAGCAGATTGACCTAACTCATGGGGATGGTATTAACTGGAAGTTGTGAGCTGCTGGACATGGGTATTGGGAACTGAACCTGAGTCCTTGGCAAGAGCAGTATATACTCTTAATTGCTGGGCCATCTCTCCAGGCCTCACCAACCATGTCCTTTATTTACAATGCCATAGTATTTGTGTATGAACACCTTCCTGTTCCTCTAGATTACTTATAACACCTCATAGAATGTCAAGTATACATAAGCTACTGTTGTACTTTATGGTTTGGAGAATAATGATAAAGAAAACATCCACACATGCTCAAGATAAATTTGGTCTCCCCAGTATTTCTAATGCATGGGTGACTGAATCCATGAATGCAGAATCCACAGACAGGGAAGGTCATCTGTACATGGGAAAGAATATCTAGAAGGAGGGAAGGAAGGAGGAAAAGAGAGAGGGAGGGAGGGAGGAGGAAGGGCCTATTATTTTCTCACACTGTTTCTGAGAGTTTCATGGTTAAGTTCCACTACAAACTTCTTTTATAGGTAAGGTATACCAAAAAAGTCTAAATCTGTAAAACAAATGGGTATAAAAGGCCACACATGTCATTCTGTGCTACTTTGAACTTAGCAGTAGCCAGGGCCTGGAGGCTGGCTCAGTGGGGAAAGACCTTGCTGAGCAAACATGAAGACTCGTGAGCAGACATGCAGCATCCATGTCACAGCTAGACTCCGTGGCACACAGACACATCTGTAACCTTGACACGGGGGTGAGGATGTGTGAGACAGGTCACTAGCCAGCCGGTCTAGATGAAATGGTGAGCTCCAGCTTCAGTGGGAGGTGTTGTCTCCAAACAAATGTAGAGAATAGTAGAAGACCCGTGACTGATCTCTGGCCTCCACACACATGCGCAAGCACAGGTGAGTGTACACACACACACACACACACACACACACACGCATGCAACCAATAGCTAATGTTCACAAACTTAACGAATGTGATACCAGGTATGTTTCGGAGTATCTTCTATAAATTCGCTTGCAACCTCACTACTGGAGGAGGAGAAAACTTTATGGTAAGTTGCTTCCAATAGTGGAAGAGCTAACATTTAAGCCTCTAGTGTGTCTCCAGTGCACACACTCTTAACTGCTCTGCCTGAAAGCCAAGTCCATTATCAGTGGTGTTTTCATTTAGAGACTTGGCTCTAAGGAATTGTCTACCCCAACTACTACCAGATAGGCGCTGTGCTCGGCTGCTCTTTCTATAACAAAGCGCCCATTACTTCTACAGGCCTAACACTTACCCATTTTTTTTTCTTCAAAAGTAAACAATGCATGGAAACAGAGTAAGCTACAAAGCTTCAGCCAGGACCTGTGGATGTTTTCAGCAGAAGTGACAAGACAGGAACCATTTCCTGTGGCAACTCTGTCCTGGGAGCCACTCACATTGCTTCAGTTGCTTTATTAAGATTGTAGAGAATACAGAAGCTGAGAGAGGCCTGTCCATAAATGATCTGAGTCATCAGGAAGAGGATGTAGCGTGCAGCAGAAATGGAGGTGATGGGAAGTAGTTGAAATCAAGGGAATTATTTGAAGGATGGGAGTGGGCTGGAAGATAGAAATTGCAAATGAGTTTTCAAGTGTTTGACCCGAGCAATTAGAAAACTGAAACTACCTTTGCTTGGAGAGAGGAAAATGGTGGAAGAGACAGGCCTGGGGAGAGCTTCTTAAGAGGGAGGGGTCAAAGACATTAACAAAGTGCCTGCCTTGCAGCCAGCTAAAATAGGACATCAAGTCAGCCTTTAGATATGTGATTCTTTGGGTGGCAAGAGAAAGGTTGGGCTTAGACATGAAAATTTGCTGGTTTTCAACATGTAGAAGTATTTAAGAAAATGCATAATATCATTAATGATGGAAAAATGTAGGCATGTTATTCAAAGTACAGCTTTCTGATAAACGTCCATATCACCTGGGAACTTGTCAGGTATGCAAATCAGTAGGCTTATCTGCACCCACTGACTCAGGTGATCTTTGGGTAGGGCCCTGCACCTCTGTAAAATAAGTCTTCCAGGTGTTTCCTTTGCCTACTCGAGTTTGAGAAGCACTGGTTTAGAAATCAGGGAGTGAGGAAGGAGGATGAGGAAAAGCCCAGAAGGAGGAAGACCTAAAGGCATGGTGGATATCATGCCAACAATGAGTTACAAGTAGAAGAGGCCCCCATGGTGTGCCCTGCACCCTAGAACCATGGGATTTACACGCTGTCCCCAAGGTGGAGGTCACCATGGCATCTGCGGGGAAGCTTTGGTGGAGTTGAGTAATGGTCACGTGCTTGGTGAGCAGATGTTAAAAGAGAAGGGCAGAAGCCAATGTTCAGAGGAGCTTTGCCTCAGAGCGAAGGGGAGAAACTGACAGTGGCTGGAGTGGGAACTGGTTACGAAAGGGCTCCTTTCGGTCTCTTTTTTCCTCTCTCCCACCCTCACCTCTGCATTTTAGAAGGGGACTGACTATGACAGTATATGATGCTCATCATGTTGTGTTTGATCTGGTACAGATGAGGAAAATCCGGAGGAGGAGAGCCTCTGGGCGAGTGGGGGAAGGTGAAATGGAGCGGCGGGTAACACCAGAACGTCCACCCAGGTGCTCCTCCACAGTCATAAGCAGGAAGAAGATGATGGGGACCAGTGGCACAGGCCGGCCAGTAAGTGTTCAGACGAGAGGGTGAAAGTCTGCCAACAAAGCCTTGGTTTGATTTTTCCAACTTTGCTAAACCAGTTCAGAAGTAGGGTAGTGAACTGGGAATGAGGATGGAGGGGGAAGACGGTTGTCTAGGACACAGGAGAATGAAAAGGCAGAGAGGACAGGAGCCATGGAGCACAAAGGATCCGCTTCAGCTGTGATAATCTCAGCAAACACTGAATGGTGTATTTCTTATTTCAGGGAAGTCTTTTCTGGAAGAAAAAAAAGGGGGAGGGAATGGATGTATTTGATCATGCTTGTGATCACACACACACACACACACACACACACACACACACACACACGATCACATGAAGAGAAGAAACACCAGCATGTCACTACACACAAATTCTAAACATTAGGAGCAAATTTCCTGTATTGTGGGGTAAATAGCAGACTGCTTGGCTCAAACAAATGTCTAAAACGTGACCTGAGTGTGTCCCTAGATAGGTGCAGAAAGGATACAGGGAGAGAGAGAGAGAGAGAGAGAGAGAGAGAGAGAGAGAGAGAGAGAGCGAGACCCACTGGTCACCTGTTCTACCATGAAAGGATATGGCAGACTTGGGAAGAACACCTAAGTATGTGTCTAAGCACAGGAGTTGGTAAGAAATGGAAAGATAGGCAGGGAGACTCAGAGGAAGTGAGAGAATGGGTGTGGTTGGTATAAGAAGCCAGGGTCTGGTTCTGAAGCCAGATATCTTCACCTGAGTTCTGACTCTCCAAACCCAACCTGAGAAACTTCTTCAGTTTTCCTGTGTCTCATGTTCCTGTTGTAAAATATGATTCCGTGATAACAAATAAAACAGACATTGTAGAATGCAACATACATTAAGTACTCAGCAAACACTAGCGACTGTTTATTATGAAACAACAGGACTGGATGAAATTTTTAAAGGAAGGAAAGAAGAAAATAGAACAGAGGGGAAGTGGAGGGAAGAAAAAAAAAGAGGCAGACAGGAAGAACTGATGTAAGGAGCTGAGCCCGCACAGCTGAGTGCCGTGGCCCTTGTGATTCCTCCACCTTTGAGATGGAGACAAGAGGTCTGTGGGTTCTAAGACAGCCAGGGCTACATAGTGAGACTTTGTCTGAAAAATGTGTCAACTGATTACTGTAAGGATGAAAAGAGAAAGAGAAGAGAAAATGAGGAATCAGAAATAAAATCTGGAGCAAGAATGGAGGAGGAGAAAGGGAATTATGTGGACAAGGAGAAGAGAGACACACAAATTAGAAACAAAGAAAGAAGGAAAATGTTAACATAAGACACAACTCCATGATTAATCCTTCAAGGATGAACTCAGCCGTGTTCTTGACAAGCCCGTGATGGATGGTCCTCAAAGCATCCTGTGAACAAGAGTGAGGCTCCAGAATGGACACGGCTGGATCTTAACGGCCACTGACTATCATGATCAAAATCCTCAGTTTCAACGCGCTTTGAATAGGGAATAGACTCCTAGGATTACATCACAATCAAGGCAGTAACTTGACAACATTTTTATTTTCTGGTTTCAAAGGCTTTGTGTACTGCTTGAGTGATGTCAAAACCCCCAACGTATAGGATGAGGCCTTCCACACAAGCAGGACTCTGCTGGTCCTCTCAGATGGGAGAAGATCTAGAACATTCACTCATCTGAGGTCCTTCCTTCAACAGAGCAGCCATGCTGCCAGGTGTCAAGCTCTGAGGAATCCGAGAGACCCATTCTAGTCCCTTGATGGACCTCTTTCAGAACCAAACTGAGGACTGAATCTCTGGGTCCCAGGGGATCTGGGAAGGATTTTGCTACTTCAGCATATCCATCTTCACATGATCTTACACTACTTCGAAGCCTTCCAGAACTTTCTCTCAGGTTCCTAATACCCTTTCCCAGAATGGCATCTACATCCCAAGTAATGGCGTAATCCTAAGACACTGGTGGGGAGGAAGGGGTGAGTTTAAGCCTCACATGGCTTCCCCCATGACTGACATTCTCTGAGGTGTGTGTCTCCCTATCTGAGCATCCCCTATCCACGCAGATGGTTTACTTCTTAGTTACTTTCAGTTTCTGGAAGTATTTCTTGGGTTCTCGAAGTGTTCTGAGACCTAAGGAGAGAATGGGGTCCCCAGGGCCCTTCATTATTTCCTTCCCTTCTACCTGGGCTTTCCTAAGAGTGGGTGCATAGGTGCCTTGGCCAGTGTGGGGACAGGCCCCTGTGGTGACCCACATGCCCCTTCCCTCAGTGTGGGAAGGAAAAGTACCAACGTGGGGACAGGAGGCGTCAGCAGATGAAAAATTGTTCAATGATGTCATAATCCAAGGCTTTTATTTATGGTCCCAGGCTTCTAAAAAGGAGAAACCAATGATTTGATGAGTTTGACCCTTGTGCTTGGACATCAGTAACTCCTTCCAGAAGTGATGGAGACCAAACCCCAGGGGCTCTAAGGTGTGGTGAAAGGGGGCCAGGAAGAAGCAGCTATTACCTCTACTGCAGGAATGTCACTCTATTACATGAGCATGTGTGTCTTACCCTTGAAAGTCTCATCCTGAATGACTAAGCCAGCACAATGTCCCATGACACTTGTACCTCGATGCGGGATGACGGCAAAGGGCCTGTATGCCCTTTGGAGCACTTGAGAGGTACTGCTGAGCAGCATTTGAAACAAGTGCCCCAAGAAAAGAGAGGAGCATGTTTTTGTATGAGTTCTGGAACCTTGCTCAAAGCACATTTTCCGATCCATCCTAGGATTCCGAAATGTGCTCGTAAGTTTCCATGTGACGATGTCTACCTGGGAGGCCCCGTCCCTCTTGGCACCATCCCACTCCAAAGAGGCCCTGCTTGGAAATCTCATTTTTCTTACAACAGATGCTGGGTTTCAGTCCAGATGTCTTAGACATGGTTTCAGTGTGTGCACGGTGCTGGCGCTTGGGTGGAAAGTGAGCCAGAAAGGGATGGGAGGGTGTATGAAGGCCTTCTTCCTCCCCTGCCTGCCTCTCTGCATGGATTTGTTTTCTCCTACACCCCTGACTGGCAGTAGCAAGGGTTACAGAAGTAGAGCATGTTGGGGGCTAGCTAGCCATCTGGATCCTATCAGTGGAAAATCCTGGGTGTCTTAGCAGGACTCTGCCATCTGAGATGGCTTTCTTTGAAACAACAATGTCCAAGCTGCAATCAACCAAAAAAAAAAAAAAAAAAAAAGAGCTAATGTGGTAATAATGCCAATGTTCAACCCCACATCCAGGATTCTGGTTTCTCATGTCTGATATGGGAGACCCAAGAACATTTTTAGTAAGCACACCTGGAATTCTGATAAGGGTGATTCTAGACCACAAGCTGGCAAACATATGGGTGGGAACGCTTTGCTGGCCCTTTGTGAGGTCTGTGTGGAGCCCGTGGCTTGCCCATGCTCTACAGCAGGTGCACACAGCATCTCCTTCTCCTGCCCACCCGCTTCAGTGGCTCACTGGAGCTGCGCTCAGGCGATTGTGAACGGTGAACCACAGGACAACTACACACAAGGAGCCAATGCAAACAAACAGTGGAAAGAGACAACTGGATTCGCTTTTACAATTCTGAAGCACTTGTCAGCTCTGTGCGATTCAGGAGTTGCTTGCAGACTGCCTGCCCTGGTGACGGTTTCACGCATGCTCTTGTCTCTCAAATGAAAGGCAGCTTGTGGGGAAGGGAGCTCAGTCTTCAATCTCCTTCAGTTTCCCCAGTGTGTGCCGTCGAGATGGTGGTCATTACTGGAGGAGAGTCTCTGAATTCTTATCAGTTCCAAAAGGCCATTGCTCCTTAGTTATTTGGATCTTGTAGCCCGTTAGGACAATCTGATAGAAGGTAGCGATGCTCCCAAATGTTTGTGTAATTCGAGATACAGTTGAAGTATATTCTAATAGTACTCCAGGGTCTGAAATAACCTGTAATGTGGATTTTATTGGAAAATGGGTTCCAGATTCCAGTAGAAGATGCCAGGAGCTCATTTTTTCTGGCCACGGTTCCAGAACAGGACTGGACTCATGCTGTTGGAACTCTCTCTGCCCCTTCACACACACACACACACACACACACACACACACACACACACACACAAACACACACCACACATACACATACATATATACACACACACACATACACACACCACACACACATACACACACCATACCACACACACCACACACACACACATACACACACATACCACACACACAGATACATACATACACCACACACATACACACCACCACACACACACATACACACACCACCCACACACATACACATGCCACACCACACACACACATATACCACACACACACACACATACCCCCCACACACACACTACACCACACCACACACACACACAGATGGATAGACAGGCAGACCGGAACAAGGTGTGTTCCTGTCAGAACTGCTTATATTAGTTCTGACAGAGCCAGGACGAAGGATTCAGAAGAAAGAGTATTTCAGGGAGACAGAGTCAGGTGGTCCTTGAGAAGAGTATGGCGGACTGGCTCCATTATCTGCAATGTAGAGGCCAGTTAGAACTATCTAGCCATCGCAGCAGTAATAGCCCAAGGGTGAGGGTCACACTGAGTGAGGGTTCTTCACATCCTGTAAATATGAAGGGTTTGGGGCTATTTATTGGTGGGTGATGAACCACTGGAAAATATGATGGTTTTAAAAAGCAGCTACTTAATTTTCTCCTGATCCTGTGTTATGGGCTTGCACAGGTGTGCTCTGTGTGGTGGCATTCAGCTCACAGAGAGCTGGAGCCTGGTCTTTCTGGGTGTGGCGACCACTAGGTTCCCTTCCTCTTCCTACAGTTTTTTCAGTGGAGCAGCCGGATAAAGGTGTTCCCAACCACACCTAGCCGGAAACTTCTAGCACTTTATAAATATAGGCTGGTCACTGGTGTGGCTTCATTAGAGAGGCCCAGGATTGCCCCCCACAAAAACAGAGCCTACTCAGAAGCTCACACCCTATGTATAGTAATGGACTGCCTCAGGTGGGACGAGGCTCTGAGCCTATCGAGCAAAGGTTCTGTACCCCAGCCTTCCCAGGACTATTGCTGACATTCCCAGGAGAAACTGCTAAATGGTTTCATTTATGTTTCTTCTTGTCTAAAAGTAAATTCCACCTTGTTCTCTTTCGTCTCCTTAGCCTGGACTTTCTGCCCAGCAGCACAGCCACCCACTTTATCTGCCACGATGTCACAGAGTCTTGGTCTATTACCACGGATCTTGAAGTGTTGTCCTGTAGTGGATAGGCATCCCAGCATTGGCCTGGAAGTTCCAACCCCCACTGAGGCTTTGGTAATGGTCACGCCCACAAGGCGGGGCGGAGGAGGAAGCGGAAGACCAAGGATCGGGAAGAGCTCTCTCTCTTGGTTCCCGGACTCCGGACGCGAGAGGTAGACCGAGCAGAGTTCTCCAGAGAACAACGCCGGACTGCACTATACCCTTGCCAGACCCTGTAACCTACCCCTTCATTTGTAAGTACCCCACAAAATAAACCTCCCTTTTAACTACGTGGAGTGGCCTTAATAATTTCACCAATATTGTCCGGATAATCACACGAGTCACCAAAGTTTGCATAGAGCTTCCTTAAAAGAAAAAAAAAAAAAATCCGACTAACCCAGAGTCACGGTTGGCCGTATGAGGATGTTCTCTCAGGCTCATCTATTGACTCGAGGGAAAGAGGAAGGGATGGAAGTGAAGTACTTTGGGAACTGTGTATCACCCTGGTGTGGTGGAGACAAACCTGGTTGCTTCCAGCCCCCCCCCCCTCGCCCAGTACATTTCTGTTTGAGTGGCAGTGGCCAGTTTCTTTCTCCCATCTAAATGTGGCCACGTGGCTAAGTTCTAATGAGAGAAATAGAATGCTCACAGAGAGGCTGCTGGGGAACTGACCTCACATGGGGAAGAGAGCCACTGAGAATGCTCTGTAGATAACGGTGTTTGCCACACCAACCTGGTCACCTCAGCTCCATCCCTGTCCCCAGACTCCATATTAGCATGGTAGGAGAAAACTGGCTCCTAAAATTATCCTTTGACCTGCACATGCATGTTGTGGCATGCCCATCCACACAGAAACATTATGCACACATACACAATTTTAATGAACACAGTTTCATTAAGAATTCAGAAATGGTCCTTGGCTTACTTTGGATTGCTTCTTCCTGATGGCCACACTAAGAATATAATAGCTGGTTCTCTACAGTCATCGAGAGCTCAAGGGACTTTAGAGTTGAAGCCACGTTCCAGCATAGTAAAACATAAGACGGATTATGGGTCAGCGATGACATTGGGGTTGTATTCTAACCCTGAACTCTAGAAATAGATATCAAGATCAAAGTAAGATGGAGGTAGAGAGATTCCCATTGGAACCATTGCTATTTGGGGGTTTCTTGTTATAATTAGCGCTATCTTATGTGCTCAATCCTACCCATAGATGACATCTATGGCTCTCTCTCTCTATGGCTGCAACTCTCAACCTGTGGATCATGACCCCTTTAAGGTCAAATGACCCTTTCAACAGGGGTTGCCTAAGACCATTGGAAAACACAGATATTTACCTTATGATTCGTAACAGTAGCAAAATTACAGTTACAAAGTAGCAACGAAACTAATTGTATGGCTGGGGGTCACCACAACATGAGGCACTGTATTAAAGGGTTGCAACATTAGAAAAGTTGGATGGAGTTACAGGTGCGTGCCACCAGCCCTGCCTGTTCAACGGTGCTAACTTGTTTATTTGGTTTCTTTTCCTGTGTGCCCCATTGACTAGCATAGCCCCCAGTACGGAGTCTAAGTTTAATGAGGATTTGTTGACGGAGTGAACTTTGACTGCCCTTGTGGCCGCACCTAGAGTGGAATACCTTTCCCCTTTCCTGCTTACTGCTACATTTCCCTCTTTGCTGCAGAGCTTGTGTACTCCAAGTCCAAGGCTAAGCCAGATAACTCTGTGACGAAACTCCGGTCAGTACCCTGGAGTGGTGCTTACTGGGTGGATGGTCAGTGTGTTTGGTGTCTAAGACACGGTTTTATGGAAGGAAGGGGCAGCTTCCCACCTGAAAGGGAGAAGCTGTCCCTTGCAACTTAGTCATTTTCCTACAGGTGGGCGGGTGATTCGAGCCAGGACAGAATGGAAAGGGTGGAGGGGGGGTTGGTTAGTGTGGGAGACTTGCCTACCCTGATAGGGAGAAAGGGACGCTTTCAGCTTTTCTGTAAGGGCAGGGAGGGTGATGGGGAGGCAGGTCTCATAAAGCAGGATCAAATGGCAGCCTTTCTGTAGAGATTTAAGCTGAGAAGCAAGAAAATGAATGTATGTACCTAGGGAGCCTCTGGAGCGCTCTGGTAGGCATCTGAATGGGGTCATTCAGTTGGCTCTGCCCATTTCATTCTTTCTGCACAATCTCCCTGCTGTGGCCAAATAGCTCTTCAGTCTTTCCAGAGCTATTCCTACAGGGATTTCTCTCCTTTCCTCCTTGTTTACAGTTAAGACATTTCGTTTGTTATTTGAATTATAAAGGTACACATTAAACATAATCATTCTAATAGTACAAACAAACAAACAAACAGCTCCTTACTCCAGCTTTGTTAAGTTTTAGGTTTTATGCAGATGATGGGTTTGATGAGGGTAATTAGATCTGTATTGCCTGAAGAACCACCATAGTTAACATCACAATCGTAAGCGATTAATTAAAAGATAGCTCCTGCACTTTCTACTAGTCCGGAACCTTTGTGCTGAGACCTGTTTAGCCCATGGGGCTAAGTGGCCATCTGAGTGTTTGGCTGCTCCAGAGCCTTCTGAGTGCTCCATGGTGACCAGGCTGTGCGCAGTCTCACCCTTGCTGAGACACTTCAGTGTCGTCATTAGGAATTTTCTTCTTTGGTTTTTATAGTTTTTCCAAATGTGGACTTTTGAGACTGTCTTTAGGAGTTGCTTTTTTGTGTAAGATTTTGCTTCCTTCTTATAGGTGTGCAAAATATTGATCATCACACCGAGATCCCATGACCCGACCCCTTTCTCCAACATGAAGGCTCATGATTATGCTTGCAAAAACCAGAATCTCCTGGGATGGGCCCTTTAAGTACCAATTCACTGGGAAGAAGTTCTATGATTGGACTTTGAACCCAAAAGAGCAACACATCCCTGAAGGCCAGCCTGGTGGTAACGAGTGTATGGAACAACAGTGGCCTCTGTACTGGCCATAAGGGAGATCTTCACACAGTGCTAGCATGAAGAATTATCTGTGTGTACACATTGTGTGTGTGTGTGTGTGTGTGTGTGTGTGTGTGCGCACGCTGCACAAGTTGCTTTTTCTAAGCTTGCACACTCACTACTCTTTCTTTTACTACCTGGTGAATTGAACACTTGCTTGTTACAATGTTTATCCATCCTCTCTTTGCTTCTTTGTTTATTATAAGGCAGCTTTGTAACACAAATCTTAAAAGGTCTTATTAGTAAAAACTAGGAGCAAGGTATTGGGGTGAATTCTGAAAGGTCAGAGAAACAGAACAAGCCACAGCTAAGGCCCCTCACCAGCTTCTCAGCTGATCTTGTTTCCTCAGACTGAAAGCCTCTGAGTCTTCATCTGAATTGATCTCAGCTGAACTGCTGCTAAAAAGCCTAAACGCCTCTAGTTCCTGGTCCTCATGCCTTATATACCTTTCTGCTTCCTGCCATCACTTCCTGGGATTAAAGGCATGTGTCTTTCCCAAGCTAGACATGAAATCTCAAGTGCTGGGTTTAAAGGTGTGTGTCACCACACCTGGCTCTGTTCCTAGTGTGACCTTGAACTCATGGAGATCCAGAGGTGCATGTGCCACCATTACCTAATCTCTATGTTTAATACAGTGGCTGTTCTGTTCTCTGACCCCCAGATAAGTTTATTAGAGTGCACAATATATCAACCACACGTCAGCATAAATAAAAATATCACCATACAGCTTGGTCGGCAGTACTTATTTCTCTATTGTCTAAGGTTTCAAGAATTTGGAAGTAGTAACACTTGGATTTGTCTGTTGTTTCTCACAGAGTTTCATGCAAGTTTCAAGAAGGATGCTTTAAAATGAATTTTGAAGATGATAGTTCTCATCAGAAACCTCAGAGACCTTTGAACCATGGCAGAAGTCTCATGCTGTGTGGCTAGAGTTTCTTCTCAGGAAGATTTACACACACTGGAAGCAGATAGCAGCACAGTATGGAGGCGTTTGTCACACTTGCCCTGCGATTAGCTGAAGTAGAGGAGAGTGTAGGCGGCTCACACAGCCTGGTAATGCCGCCAAGGCTGGAATCCATCCTTTGCTTTAAGGAATCTGAACTGCTTTAGAAATAAACACATCTGGATTGGAGGTCGACCATGTAAATAAGATCTAGACCCCTTGCTTCTGTCTGAAAAGAAAATATGGAGGAACTGGCTAGGGTTTTCTGAGCAGATCTTAAAGAAGTTGAACATCACCAGCCTTCCTTTCCTTTACCTTTGTTGTTTATTTTATTTCTTCACAGAAGAATCTGCATCTTGTCTCCAACATGTGTCCAAACATGGCCCTTAGGTCTAAACATGTTTACTCCTCGGTTCTTGTCAAACAGTCGGATTTGGAAAGTGAGCGCCAAGCCTAAATCACTGCACGCCGAATGCCTCCCCATCAACACGGACTTGGCAATGATGAGTCTGTGTCTAGGGGTGACGGGGGTTTGTCTGGGGCTGTAAGCTCTACAAGGCAGCCTTACTCCACTTTGCACCCTGACTCTAGCCCACTTAATGATACAGTAACATTTGCTTCATGCCTCATTGCCTTTCAGAAAGCTTAAAAAATGATAACCAAGCATTTCCAGCACAAATTGAAATGCCTTGACTGGTAACATATCATTAGAGTGAAACAGTTTTCTTTGGCCATGTTCTTGACTTTTTCCTGCCCTTAAAAACAAGTTGACTTTTAGCTTATTTTCTGACTTCCAATGACTATCTAGTTTTCAAACATTTTGTAAATGCTATGAGAGAATATTCTGTTAAGCCTGTGAGAGCAGAGGAGCCATATGCGCAGTGTTTTAGCTTCAGGAAAACATCACTTCCCTAAACATGGAAGCCAGCGTCTGAACAACCCACAACAGATTCCACCCTGCTGACTTTGTGAGGGAACTATGGTCTCCACCATTGAATTATTACCCCAGCAACCACTGCTTAGTGACATTTCTTTGAGGATTAATGTTGAGGTTGAAATAGGTCTAACTCTTATAACCCAGACTAGCCTAGAACCTGCTACGTAGTCTAGGTCTCAAACTTATGGCAATTCTCCTGCCTCAGCTTCCCATTTGCTAGGGTTGTAAGCATGAACCAGCATACCTGGTTCTTAATGAATTTTTCAAACTGATGTTCTCAGGGTAAATTCTACAAACTCAACACCATCACTTAGCATAATCTCCAGCAAAGATCGACAGTGACCTCAGCAGCAGCAGAAAGAGGTTGAAGCCCAAAATTTTGTTCCAGAGTATAGATTGTGCTCTTGTTTTCCTAGCAGTGATCTATTCATGGCTGTATTTTAATAACACAGACCACACAACACACACACACACACACACACACACACACACACACACATGCTGTGGAATATTACTGTAACTATGTAAAGGTGTTTTATATTTGTTGATGCTGCATTTGTTTAACTATGTTAAAGATGTGTTGCCTGGCCTGCCTAAGGCACCTGATTGGTGTAATAAAAAGCTGAATGGCCAATAGCTAGGCAATAGAGAGATGGGCGGGGCTGATGGTCAGGAAGAATAAGTAGGAGGAGGAATCTAGGCTTGAGAGGAGAAGAGAGAGAATGAGGGAGAAAGAGAGGGAGGTGCCTGGGCCAGCCAGCCAGGCAGCCACCAGCCAGCCAGACACAGAGGAAGCGGGAAAAGTAGGATTTATAGAATAAAAGGAAGGTAATAGGCCCCAAGGCAAAACATAGATAAATAAAAACAAGTTAAATTAAGTTATAAGAACTAGTGGGACAAGCCTAAACTAAGACTGGGCATTAGTAATTAGTAAGTCTCCATGTCGTTATTTAGGAGCTGCTTAGCAGCCCCAAAAGAAAGCCTGCTACGTACATGCATGCACAGACACTCACACATGCATGCATGCACACATATGCATATGCACACACACATATGCATGCACACACTAAGAGGATTTGAAGAGCCTAGCTTGTTTCATTTCTGATCACATAATGAGTCGAGTGCTTTATCTTGGTGTGAAGATGCTCTGAGTTTCACTTCAAAGAGCTAGCCGAAGACTCTACCAAATGAAAAGGCCAGGATTATCTGGATAAATTCCAGACATGTTCTCCTGCTGGAAAAAACTACAGGGCAATCCTTGTGTAACACTGGCCCTGGAGGACAGAGCAGAGGATCCTGTTCCAGAATGTTTGTTCTCAAACTTGGGCACGCAGCAAGATCATAGGAGGGTGTTCTAAAAGAGAGACTGCTGAGCCCACTGGTGAGGGTCCTGACTCAGTAGGTCTGGAAGTGGACCAGAGAATTTGAATGTCTGGGAATAATGTGGATCTAAGAATCATATATTTGAGGGCAAACTGACCTAGATACTGGGTGGGAGATACTGACCATGTCAAGCAGAGTAGACAGGGAAGTGTCAGAGCCCGTGAGTCACTGCCAGGGGGAAGAGGAGGCAGAAACTGAAGAGGGAAGTCAGGTTTATAGGCAGTGTGATTGAGCTGGGCATCTGAAAGGAAGGTATAGTCGGGGTTCTCTAGAGGAACAGAACCAAAAGAATGAAACTGTATTAAAGGAATCGATCACATCAGCTTATATTAAAATGGTAACAGCTATTGTCTCACACCCGAGAGCCTGAAAACCGGGTAGTTGCTCGGTCCTTGAGACTGGATTCTCTGTAGTCAGGGCAGTCTCACAATGCCTGTCCTGCACTCCAGAGGTTCTCAAGCTGATAGTCACTCAGTCCACAAGGGTTTGGCTATGTAGCTCTGTCTGGTCTAGAACTCACTGTGTAGACCAAGCTAGCCTCGAAGTTACAGGAACCCAGTTGTCTCCTCCTCCCGATTTCTGGAACAAATGCATGTGCCACCAAGCCTGGTCCCAGTCACAGATTTATTGCCATGATAAATATCTAAGAAAATTAATTTAAAAGAAGGAATGATTGGTTTCGGCTTTATGGTTTCAGAAGTTTGAATCCACGGTCAGTCGGATCTATCGCTTTGGGCCGGAAGTGAGGCAGAACACCCCAGTAGCGAGAGCGTTGCAGAGGCTGCTCGCTAAAGGCGGCTGGGGAGTGGATGGTGGGGGTTTACATCAGTGGACCCCCTCTCCTTTTCCCTTCTTCCCATCAGGCCCCTCAGCTCATTAGATGGTGCTGTCTGCATTCAGGGCATGTCTTCCCTCTCGGTCACTGTCCCATAAGTCAGTTTCCTCTGCAAACACCCTCACAGATACACCCAGGAGTGGGCTTCACTCATTTCTCAGGCTTCTCTGAATCCAAGAAAGCTGACCATCAAGATTAATCCCCATGGGAACAGGGTTGTAGACGGTGTCTACAAGAATCCCTGGGCCACTCCTGCTAAAAATCCACTGGCAGCCACGTGATCGCATCAAGAAAAATCTCGTTAACCAGCCAGCCAGTCTCTGCCACATCCAGATGAAGGAAAGCAAGGCATTACAGTTGTTCCAATTAGGTCAAAGAAGAAGGTTCATTTAGAAACCAGTAATGCCATCGAGTGCTGCTGCTGCTGCGGGCGGTATTGCTTGTGGAGTGTCTTGTCATTGCACTGACGCTCCTGTAGGGGGCGAGCAAAGAGGGCTCTAGGCTGGACCTGGCCAAGGAAGGCGGCAGCATGCTTACCTTTTCCTGTGTGTGCTTGAGGGAGGCTGTGAGCTCTCCCTCTCTGAACTGAACCCTCTCATCTAAAAATATCACATCAAGGAATGCAGCCGCGTCTGGCTGCTGTAAAGGGAGATGGGTGTTTTCTCCATCGAATAGCTTTCGGATGGACCCATTCAAAATATCCTGGATGGAGAAGTCTGTGCTTCTAACGTGGGCATGCATTTCTTGCTCTGGGTGTATTTTTAGCATTTGTTGCACTGTCTGGAAATGTTAATTGAGAAAGGCTACCGCTAATCTCTTAGCACATTCAGGGAATATCTTCAAGGCTGACACAACTGTGTGTCAGAGGTTTTTAAAGTGCTGGGGCTGAGGACTGTTCACTTTGGAGAAATGAAGACAAATAGGAATATAATCACACATGTGCGTGTGAACACACACGATGCACATGTGAACACAAACACACATGCACACACACACACACACACACACACACACACACACACACATCATGATCAATTCTGCTTAGGAGAAAGAATCTTTGTCTTGAAAAACAATCTGAGATTTAGGAGTCTGATTCCCCCAAAGCATGCAAACCACAGAACAGGTCTAAAAGGTTTTATTTTTATTTTTTAAGGAAAAAAAAAGCATTTGAAAACAAGAATCACAACATTGAACTAATTGAGGGATACCACACTTGAGGAAAAGTGTGATCTAAACAGTGTCAATGTGGGGAGCAGGGATGTGACTTTGTGACGACGTCACAGCAAACTTACTGGTGACAGATGAAATTTCATCACTTTTTTTTATTTTCCTTTTTAAGTTTTATTACTTGCAGATGTTTGTGCTTAGCAGAGGAATGATAACTGGTTCAAAATATTGATTTGCAATTGCATAAAAATATCATATAAAACATCTTAATGAAATCAGTGTTCTTTTGAAGTAACTGCCTAAACACCAGAAACACACTTCATGGCAATTAAGTGAGAACTCAGTCGCTCTAGATGCATAATCTTCTCTAAGACTAAAAGAGAATAGAGTGAGTGAGAACATAACCTCCCAGAGTTCTCTAAGGAGAGAAAGGAGATGGTGCGCATGCGTGCCCCTTAGCTATTTACACGGAGAGGCAGAGATGTGCTGGGTGAGGGATGGTTTGACATTTGAGAAGCTCTAATCTCAGAAGCACTTTAAAATCCCCTGGGAGCTTTAAGACACTATGTGCCTAGGTTCCCTGGACCTCTGAGGTGATTACATCCTGAGAACACTGCACCAGGAGATAGCGTCTCCTGCTTCACTTCCTACGTGGAGCCTCAGCCAAAGTAGAAGATGGGAATACACAAATTAGGACTGGACAGGGAGGTGGGGTGGGGCAGCATCACCAGCCTCCTGCAGTGCTACAACACAGCACAGCCCGGACCTCAGCCCCTGAGCACAGTACCTTTATTTTCACCATGGAGATCTCAAAAGTTTTATGTGCTGGGAGCCGAGAGTCTCAATTTCATTGTGTGTTCCCCCACTGCCCTGGGGTTACACCTCATGCTCTGCCTTTCTTCAGTGTGGTTATCAAACTGAGATGGCTGGTTCCTCCCCACAGTTTCAGGGGGACCTGTGCCCAGTGACATTCTCCATTGATTTATTGATATCACAAATATATCCACTTCCATGTGCTAGGCACTGCTAATTAATTTACTACCCAGTCTGGGCTGAGTAAAGGAGCCATATTCAAGGTCCCACACTCAGCCCCTCTGGTTAAGAGGCCTGCCCTCTGATGAAGAGGGGTGACTATTGCCATTTCCAGAGACTGGCTTCTGGAGTATGATCTGCTAATGGGCTGTGGCAAGCTCACCCGATACTTCCATCACAAGACACAGAGGCTGAATCAGGTTAATGTCACCCAGAGCCACTCGAGGATTAAAACCTCTGTGAGTTAAAAGAGCAGCTAGGAAACTCCTCATCTACACCACCCATTTCTTCCAGGCCATGGTTTGAGTGTCCTGCCTAACCTTATTCTGCCCTGCCATTGGCCAAACAGCTT
Source organism: Onychomys torridus (assembly GCF_903995425.1). Classification (NCBI taxonomy): domain Eukaryota; kingdom Metazoa; phylum Chordata; class Mammalia; order Rodentia; family Cricetidae; genus Onychomys; species Onychomys torridus. The sequence continues at coordinate 21,343,347 of NC_050457.1, read as the reverse complement.
TATTTATCAACCAATCAGAGCAACACATATTCACAGCATCGGGAAAGCTATCCCACAGCACTCTCGGGGAAACTGTTTTCCATCTCTGCACATAAGGAGACCAGACATGTCATTGAAATGGCTTGCAAACAGGTGAGGGTCCATTTTTGTAGCTCATCAGAGGAAGAACTTGGAATGCACCACAGGTAAATCATCTTCTGATTGTTGCAACCCACAGGTAACACTGACTTTCAACGTTGTTCCAAGGGGAGTCTACCTCCTACATAAAGAAATGACTCTCTCATTCTTTACTTCCTGTGTACACTGGAACAGAACGCCACAGGTGGGGTAATGTGCATATGCATATATATACCAGAGGCTGATGTTGAAAATTATCCTCAATCGCTCTTTCACCATATCCATGCAGACAGGACCCCCTCAAACCTGGAGGTCACCCATAGAGCTGGTCTCCCAGCTTGCTCTGAAGAGCCCAGAGGCAGGACATCATACCCAGCTGGCATTTGTGTGGGTTTCGGTAATCCAAACTCTAATCCTTACCCTTACTTGGCAAGCATGTAAACCTATGAGCCAGCTCCCCAGTGTGGATACTAACCCCATTTAGGAGGGAGAAACCCTTATAACCTAATCTTATCACATTTGTAACCCATAGATTTCGAAGGAAATCCATTCAAACCACAGCATCTCGCGATATGATTTCAGGGTTGATGCCTGCATTCACAACATGGAGCTCACATTGTTTTCAAACACTTGGACTAGTCTATGGCTCCTGTCTCAGTATCAACCAAAACAACGAATTCCTGAGAATGAGGTTCTCTGAATCAGGCTGACTCTCCACTCTTCCAGGCCCTCTGAGCTCTCTGTATGTCAAGATAAATCAGCAGAAAGATTTGGGTCTGGACCACATTAGCTAAATTCCCCAAAGAAATATCCTCACTGAGTTATGATTTAATAAACAACTTGCTCTTGATTTCTATTGTAGGTCAGCGTAAGAAATGGCTGTGAGAGAATCATTTCTACATCAAGTGTAAGCCACTTTTAAGTTTGTATTGTCATCTGTATAAAAATCAGTTCAGCAGCAATGCTCATGAATTGATTGCAGGAGAAAACATGTCCCCTTTTAAGGAATTGTGTGGTTGAAACTGTGACGCCCAACACACTTCTCCATTTCCTAGGGTAGCTACGAAACTTATGGTCCTGTTTAGTGTTTTTTATACAATTCTCTTTAAGCTAAATCTCTAAGGTGTTAATCCCATCTCCTTTCTAGTCTCTAACCATTGGCCTACTTTAAGGCTTACCCTTGTAGTTTTCATGCCTTCTTTCATACAGTGTTAATTTTGGAAGTGCACCAGGGCATGCAAGTACGTTCCTGACTCCTAGACTCAGGGATTTCTCATTTCCTCTAAGGAAGGCCTGGAAAGAGCCAGGTGCAAACCGGGCATATTTTGCAAGGGTGTGGGGCCTCCCACAGGAGTCTGAGCCTATGGAGCAGGCTAGAGTGGGAGGTGCAAAGCATCTAGGGAAATCACTATGTGAATGGGGAAGCCAAGAAACCAAATGTACTAATGTGGCAAAGTATGGGAATGTCAGACAAATTCTTAGCTAAGTATCTATTAAATGACCAGCCTCGACTTAGAAATAAACAGATTACACATATGGCTCTCTTATAAATGTGACAGTTGCCCAAAGACTCGCATATTTCAAAGTCATCCTGTTCTTATTATTGATGCGCTTGTTTTCTGACCATTATCAAATCAAAAGGAAGAGGCCGTACTAGGAATGGTTCTACTGAAGTGTTTGGCCAGGCCCATTGGCTTTGAGTAGTCCTAAGTAGACTTCTGACTTGGTGCCCACTGGGTAGGTGTCCAAGCCCTTCTCTGATTTTATAACACCTGGCTCTTTCTGTAAGGACGGTGGCAGCTGCAGGTGTGTGGCTTACCCATCAGAAAAATTCAGTCGCTGTAGATTTTTTATATCTCAACTCCCCGTGGATACAAAATAGGTAGGAAATACTTTTAAACATACCTTGAGCAAAAAGCAACCCTTTACCTTGGACCACAGGCAGGAGCTTCCGGTGAGAGTTCATCTGGAAAGAAATGTTCACACTGGTGAGAGATGGGTAAGACAGGAGCAGTGAGTGTCAAGAGCCATGAAAACCAAAAGCTGAGGTCGGGACTTGGGGCTTATGAACAAAGGGAAATGGGAGAGAAAAATAATTGCTAAGGGAATAAAGATGCTGAATAGGGGTATTAATTTTTATGTCATCAAAAATTAATACAAGGAGTAGAGTCGTAATTCAGTCAGTAAAGTGCTTACCTTTGGAGCACGAGGACATAAGTTCAATCTCTCAGAACTCACATAAGAAGAGCCAGGTGTGGTGGTGCACATTTATAATTTCTGCTCTGGGGAGGTGAAGACAGGGAGACCCCTGGGGCTTTCTGGCCCACCAACTGCCTTAGTCATCCTTCCGTTACTGTGAAGAGACACCATGACCATGGCAACTCTTTCAAAAAGGAAGCATTTAACTGGGGCTTGCTTACAGTTTCAGAGGTTTAGTCCGTTATCCTCATGATGGGGAGCATGGCGGTATGCAGGCAGACATGGTAGCCATGAGTTCTACATCTGGATCTAAAGACAGCAATAAGAGAGAATGAGCTTCTGGGCATAGCTTGGGCTTCGAAACCTCAAACCCAGTGATACACTTTTTCCAACAAAACCACACCTCCTAATCCTTTCAAATAGTGCTACTCTCTGATGACCCAGCATTCAAATCACATTACCATACAAGTAATCTTAGCCTAATTAGCTTAGCCTAATTAGTTCCAGGCAATGAAAAACCCTATCTTACAAAAGGCATACCTATGGTACCTGAGATTGTCCTTTGGTCTCCATACACACACACACACACACACACACACACACACACACACACACACACAGACACAGAGAGAGAGAGAGAGAGAGAGAGAGAGAGAGAGATTCAAATGATCCAAGTAAGTAAGATGAGGAAAAGGCTCTCCCAAAAGAATAAGCAGGTATATGTAGATTCTAGGACAATTCTTAAAACTGAATTGGTCAAATTCATCTTACCAAGTAGTAAAACTATTTGAATTGTTTAAGTTTCAACCTTGAACTATGTGTCGCTTCCTATAAAGGAAGACTTTAAGTTGTAGGTGAATGGAGTCATGAATGGAGATTGGAAATGTTTTTTCATATTGAAAAATTCTTACAAAATAGCATTTTGGTTAGGTAAGTATAAGTCAACTGGAAACACATGCACAAAATTTTGCTTGAAGCACAAAGACATTTTTAAGAGACTGAAAGGCTTCTGCACAACACAGCAAGCAATCAACAAAGTGAAGAAGCATAAAAGAACATATTGGTGGACCACTTATCTCATAAGAGATTAATATGTTCACAATGTGTAAGGAATTTACACAAATCAGTAGCAAAGAACTTGGTAGAACACTCCTATAATTCTAGCACTCAGGATGCTGAGACAGGCGGATCACAAATTTGAGATCAGAATGTAGTACATAATGAGACTCTTCAATTTTTTTACATTTATTATTATTATTGTTATTATTAGCGTGTGTGTGTGTGTGTGTGTGTGTGTGTGTGTGTGTGTGTGCACATGTCACAGTGTGTATGTAAAGGTCAGAGGACAACATGCCAGAGTTAGTTCTTTCCTTCCATGTTGGTCCTCGGTATCAAACTCAGGTCATCAGGTTTGGAGACAAGTGCTTTTATTTCAATTAAACAAAACAACTTTTTTTCTAATTTAACGTTTTATTGATCCTTTGTGGATTTCACATCATGCATCTCCATCCCACTGATCTCCCTGTCCCTTTATATCTGCCCTTTGCCCTTTCAACCTACCCAAGATTTAAAAAAAAAAAAAGATTTGAAAAGAAAAGCAAACAGAAAAAAAAGAAAAAGAAAAATCTCATCATGGAAGCTGTAGTGTGGCACAGTGAGTCACAGTATACCCATTAGTCCATACATGATTACTACAAGTGTTCATTGCAAAGAGTCTGGTTCGAGGCCTCTGGCTTGTACTACACTATGGATGCTGGGCCCTCATGGGGCTCCTCTTGGACATCCTGTTGTCCTGTGCTATGGAGATCCTACAGCTTTGGGTCTTCCGGACTAGCCTGCTGGGGGATATCTTTCTGTATGCTGTGAATATATGTTGTTCCCATTGGTTAATAAATAAGCTGCTTTGGTCTATGGCAAGGTGCGGCGAGCCCTGACCAGCAGGGAATAACACCACGACTCGAGGATCCTTCTTCAATCACGGTTTATTGAAGCGCTGCTTGGTTAAGGGAGAGCTGAAGGTGAGGGGCCCCGACCACGGATGTCGGCGTGCTTATATGCAGGTTGTAGGCGTGCCTAGCTGGACTGACACCTGAGGCTTATCGGGATTGGTCAGTTGGCGTTGCTAGGCAGACTGGCAGGCAGAAGAGTGCCAAACAGCACGGATGAGCTGATGTGGTAAACAACTTAGGGCGATGCCCTGAGAGGAAGCCGGCGCCATCTTGTAATGGCGGACGGTCGTCACAGCAAGGCAGCTTAGAGGCAGGTGGGAAATCCAAGGAGAGAGACAGGAAAGAGAAAGGTAGAATCTAGAGAGACACCAGCCTGCTGCCCAAGGAACAACATACCAGTAAGCCGTGGGACACATGGCAAACCATAGATGAATAGATATGGGTTAACTTAAGATATAAGAGCTAGCTAGCAAGAGGCCTGCCATAGACCATGCAGTTTGTAAATAAGATAAGCCTGTGTGTTTTACTTGGGGCCAAATGGCTGCAGCTATACTGTGGAACACAGGTGGGAGAGATTTGTCCAACCACAGGGCCAGGCAGGACTGGAGAAACCTTCCAGCTACACTAGCCCCTTCATGTAGTTAGAGTTTTCCTGCCTGGCCCACAGTCAGGACAAACCTCTCTTACCCACCAGTCCCACAGTCACTCAGACCCAACCAAGAAAGCACACAGAAACTTACATTGTTTAGAAACTGTATGGCTGTGGCAGGCTTCTTGTTATCTACTTCTTCTATCTTAAATTAACCCATTTCTGTTAGTCTATACTTTGCCACATGGCTTGTGGCTTACCAGTGTCTTTACATGTTGCTTTTCATGGCGGCGGCTGGCGGTGTCTCTCTCCAGCCTTCTACTTCCCAGAATTCTCTTCTCTCTTGTCCCGCCTATACTTCCTGCCTGGCCACTGGCCAATCAGAACTTTATTTACACAGAGCGATATCCACAGCACTTCCCCTTTTCTTTTGTTTTTAAAGAAGGTTTTAACTTTTACATAGTACAATTACATATAACAAAACAATTATCAAGCAAGAATTACAGTTACAATATTAAAGAAGATATCCTATCTATCTTATATTTGTGAGTCTAAGGTTTTATATCTAACTTATCTTTTATCATAACTGAGGAAATTATAACTATCTAGCCTTCAACCACATCAAAGACCTCAGAAGGATATAATATTACCTGAGAACCGGGAGTAGGATGCAAGCATTTTTCCGGAGTCTTGCAAGAGTAGACAGAGACGGCTGGCAGCCTAGATGGCTGGCAGCCTAGACAGTCACCTAATGTTCCTTTGTAAAGTTGGGGCATTTGTCTTCAGCCCACAGGGCTAGAGTCTCTCGGTCACTTCTCTCAGTGTCCTGTAGAATGTCTGGCAGTTTCCTCTGCGAAGCAGGAACCTGAAGGACCATTTTGTCAAGCGAAGTTTAGTGGTCACCTTTCTATGGGTCCTGCATGTCCAGTTGATCAAGCAGTCCAGGCAAGAACAGTTTCTTGCCCAAATGGCTATTTTTGTTAAGGTGAAGATAAACTCCATATGAAGTGTCTTCAGTGCCCATCCTCCTCTCTGAAGTAAATCGGTGCTGCCAGGAGCAGACATGTCTCACTGTCCAGAAAGTCTAAATTTTAAAAGTATTTTAAATGCCATATTCTGAAGGTCTTTGAAGTATTTGAAGATTACCTGTCTATCTGAAATATCTCTATGTATATCTAGAAGACTTAACTAACATGGCTACGAGTATGATTATCATAGATGACTAATCATTAATCTATTTTTAATTATCCATTTCAATTTAAAATGAGCTATACAAACATAATACCTTAAACACGATTAGAAATATACACACAATATAACAAAATTAACTTTAAGTTTGTATCAATAGACTAAAATCTATACCAATGTAAAACATTTTAAATGAGTTGTTGCTCTTTTAGAAGTAAGTTCCTTAATTTACCCTTTCATCCTATCATATCTATATCATATCCCCTTTTTATCTTTAGAAAGAGATTGCATTTATAATCAACCTGTTTTAAATAAAATAGTGGTTTTTCTCTGTCCCACACCAGAGGGCTCTTCTGATTAGGGACACAAGAAGCTCTTAACCTTTTATTTTAACAATGTGCTTGGGTTTAGAGAAGGAGAGAGCCAATTCCATCTCCAAAGCCAGCTGGGAATTTGGGCATAGTTTTTCTTACTAATTCCTGCTGGCGGGGGCGCTGTATCTTATAGGGACATAAAGAAAATTTTAGGATTATGGAGTAGTCCGTGAGGGTGAACCTCTGAGTCAGTTGCTTTGAAACCATTCTGGATGTCAGATCATCTGGGCCATGGTGTCATCGGAGACCTTTCAGGTGGTCTTGGCTGATCAAACCTGATGTATCTTAATCTGGAACAAATCCACAGCCTCTGGTTTTCTGTGGAAACAAAAGCAGAGACTCTCTTCCAAAGCAACATATCCTTATATCCAAATTTTGAAGTCAAGGCACCTTTAAAATTTACATATTTGTTTAACTCAACAGCTTTTATGATCAAATCTTTTTCTGCAGTTAAAAATCCCAAAGACAAGACAAACCAGATTCTCTGTGTAATATCCATCTTTGTAAGACTGAAACGCCACTGTGGCTGCTGGCTCCACCCACCTCAGCTTCCCAACATGGCGGTGGTACAGTTTACTGCCAGCTCTGGGTCTGGAGCCATGTGTACCATCAACTATCAGAAGCAGTTCTATCAAAGCAGCGCATAGCCCAGAAACTTTTTTTTTTTTTTAACTCCAAAAGGCTAAATCCACCATGTAGCAGAGTAAAGTATCTCTTGTAGACTCCTCATTCCTGCCACACTGCGGGTCAGACGCACATGCCAGGAACCCGCCACAGTAGCTCAAACCAGCAGGCTGCCGCTAACTTCAGAGAGACAACTTAGCTCTGTCTTAGAATCTTTTTTCTCAGGTTTTAGGTGGAAAGTCTTGCCAACATGTTGGGTGCCATTTGTAGTTAGAGTTTTCCTGCCTGGCCCAGTCAGGACAAATCTCTCTTACCCGCCAGTCCCACAGTCGCTCAGACCCAACCAAGAAAGCACACAGAAACTTACATTGTTTAGAAACTGTATGGCCGTGGCAGGCTTCTTGTCATCTACTTCTTCTATCTTAAATTAACCCATTTCTGTTAGTCTATACTTTGCCACATGGCTTGTGGCTTACCAGTGTCTTTACATGTTGCTTTTCATGGCGGCGGCTGGCGGTGTCTCTCTCCAGCCTTCTACTTCCCAGAATTCTCTTCTCTCTTGTCCTGCCTATACTTCCTGCCTGGCCACTGGCCAATCAGAACTTTATTTACACAAAGCGATATCCACAGCACCTTCATATGTTCCAGCATATCATAGATGGGGTGGATGTTGTGATGGGCAAATTCATAGTCCTGGTTCTGGGCCTGGGTGGTTGCTGGGTTGGTCAGCCTGCAACCCCTTTGCTCACCACTAGGGTGAGCTGTCCAGCACCAGCTGGGCTAGCTCACCTTTGGCAGGAAGCAGCTAGGGGCGGGCTTGGTCCTTCTACTCTCATGCCCTTGGGCCAGCTCACCCAAACCTACACTACCAGGGCCTCTACTGTGTTTTCCAGGTGAGGTGCTGAGGCTACTCTACTGAGTGCTGGAGCTGGTGAGAGGCAGGGCCAGCTCTCCTACCTGCTTCAGGTGGTGAGGAGCCAGGCAGGGGAGACCATCCCTCCCTCACTCATGCCGCCATATGGCAGATGAGGGCCAGAACCAAATCTCTCATGCTCACATTTTTAACTGGCTCACCCACGCCCCTGTCAATGGGGTCAGTTCTACTGTGCTGCCTAGGCAAGATGCAGGGCCCAGTTTCCTGAGTGTGCAGCTGCTGAGGGGAAGAGTCAGCTCTCCTACCTGCTCCTCAGGTGGTGAGGGGCTCTCTCTCTCTCTCTCTCTCTCTCTCTCTCTCTCTCTCTCTCTCTCTCTCTCTCTCTCTCTCTCTCTTCCTCTCTCTCTCTCTGTTTGTGTGTGTGTGTGTGTGTGTGTGTGTGTGTGTGTGTGTGTGTGTGTGGTTTTTCAAGACAAGGTTTCTCTGTGTAACAGGTTGTCCTAGAACTCTCAATCAGGCTGGCCTTGAACTCACAGAGAGCTTCCTGTCTCTGTCTCCCAAGTGCTGGGCTAAAAGGCATGAACCACCACACCCGGCACACCTAGCCCAACAAAACCATTTTTAAAAAACCAAGAAGTGAATAACTCAAAAAAAAAAAAAAGAAAATCAAACAAACAAACAAACAAACAAACAAAAACAACAACAACAAAACAGGCAAAGGTCCTGAGTAGATATGCATTCTGGTTTGTTTTCTCTTGCTGTAATAAATACCATGACCAAAAGCAACTCAGAGAGGAAAGGATTTTTTGCATCTTACAGCTTATGTATACATAAGTATGTGGGTGTGTGTGTGTGTGTGTGTGTGTGTGTGTGTGTGTGTGTGTGTATAGTCCATCATGGAAGGGATCCAAGGCAAGAGTTAAAGGTAGGAGCATGAAGGCAGACATTGAAACAAGGGGGTGATGAAGAATGCAATATCCATCTATAACACTATCTAACCCCATGCTCATGATATAATTACTTGTAATAGCCAAGATGTGGGAACAACTGAGATGTCCTTTGATGGGTGGTGGGCTGTGGTTGTAGGTCAGTGGTAGAGCACTTCCTTAGCACAAGCAAGGCCTTTCCCTGGCTCAATCCCCAGTGATGCCAGACAACATTCAAATTGGAAGGAAGAAAAAAAGTTTCTTGTCTGATGGATTAGTTGACAGAGCAATTATGAGGCGGACATGCAACACAAAATTCAGTCTTTAAAAGTGAAATCCTGTCATTTGTAGCAATGTGGATGAATATAAAGAACATTAGGCTCAGTAAAATAAACAGAAGCCTGGGCTCACCTATATGTGGAAGCTTTTTAATATATATTAAATACATAGAAAATAAAATGGGGCTAACAGGAGCGTGGGACAAATGAAGATAAGTTGTACCCTGAGTTGAATTTGCTAAGAGAGTGGATTCTCTACACACACACACACACACACACACATACACACACACACACAAACCTCTTTGAGGTGATGAGTGTGTTAATCTGACTGTAGGAATCATGTCACTATGTAGTTGCATAATAAAAATTTAGCCCAGGTCAGATGCTCTAGTCAATGACAGTACCATAAGATTATATGGAATTGAAAAATCACCCAGTTTCTGCTTCAAGGCCATGTCTGACCCTGGTGGTGGGAAGATGTCCCATAGGCTCCATTTCTTAGAGGATGCCCCCACCTTGGGTAACACCACAGTCTGGGAACCAAGCTCTCACACACATGTGTGCCTTTAGAGGTACTCCAAATCCCTGCTGTAGCAGCCTGTCCCTTCTGAAGCTGGCTTAGTACATTCCATGGTGTTTGCACAGTGAGTAACTCAGCTAACCAAGCAGGTAGGTCTCAGCCTGTTGTTGAGTGATGCATGACTGTATGTTGACATAAAAAATAAGTGTATCAAGAGTTCGTGCCATATACCTTAAATACATTCAAAGAAAATTTAAGGACCAAAATGAACAAAGACAGCCCTGACATAATAATGTTTAGGAGCTTGATGTATAAATGGAATGGGAGTAGACCTTGAGATATTCTGGGCACCCGACCAACTTCTGGGATCTCAAACTCTTCCTTGGTCGTCTGCATTTTGTCTCGGTGGCCACGCTTTGATAGCTCTTCTCCACTGAATAACTCTAATAACAGCATGAAGATGTTCCAGAAACTTCATCCATGGCTGATGATTTCTCAACATATTTCATTGTGAGTATTCGTTTGAGACAAGTCTTCACTATTGTGCAGAGGCTGCCTTTGATCTCACATTCCTGATGCCTCAGCTTTCCAAATTCTGGGATTACAGGTTTGTACCACCATGCCTGGCTTTAAGATAGTATTACTCAATCTGAGGTGAGGGGCGTTGCCTTAGTCTGTTTCTTCTTAATACCTTACTCAGGACATGTAGTTTTTCTGGAGTCTTCTAGAAATGGTGCCTGCAATGGACTGTGACGTATTAGTCATGTGATTGCCTTTTCATCATGCCTCCTGATGGTAGATACAGAGATAGGAGGAAACACCAAATCTCATCCAGCTCTCAAAGATGGCTGCAAGGCATGAGCAATGTTTGTTTCCATATGGGTCCCTGGTGTCTGGTCGTTTGGGCAGCCTTCTTCTTCCACATTACATGCTAAAAACTATAGGCCTTTAAAGTTACATATTTTTTAACTTTCATAGTAATTTTAGACATAAAATATTGCAAAAGTCACTCGGAGATTTCCCATATGCCATTCACATGTTAACATCTTGCTTAACCCTAACTAAGCAGTAAACACTGGTGAACTACTATTAACTAAACTACACGCGTTATTTGGGTTTTACCATTTATGATGGCTAGCTTTAATTGTCAGCTGGACACAAACCAAACTCACCTGGGAAGAGAGTCTCAAGGAGAGATTGTCTACATTGGGTGGGCCTGTGGGCAAGACTGTAGGGGGTTGTCTTAATTAAGTTAGATGTGGGAAGACGCAGACCACTGTGAGTGGCACTATTCCCTAGGCCAGAGGTCCTGAACAATATAAAAGTAGAAAAAAAAAATCAAGCCAAGCATAAGCCAGCGAGCTGCTATGCATGCACTCATTTATTTCTCTGTGTGGCTGTGATATGGACGCTGTGGAAGAGTAGAGAAAGCTATCTGAGCATTAAGCATGCATACAAACATTTCTCTCTGCTATTGACCATGGGTGTGACTAGCTGCTTCAAGCTTCTGCCACTGGAAGTTTCCTACTAGAGTAGCCTATAATCTGGAAATACAAGCCATAGAAGCCCCCCTTCACCCCTAAATTGTTTTGATTTGTTTTTGCTGTTGTTGTTGTTGGTGGTGGTGGTGGTGGTGGTGGTGGTGGTGGTGGTGGTGGTGGTGGTGGTTTTTGTGGGCATGAGTGGTCAGGGTATTTTAACACAGGTATAGAAATGAAATGAAATCATCATTCCCATGAATGCCCCTTTTCTTTTGGGCTAGGAGCTAATCTGGATTCTCTGTCCCATTTAGCCTTTTCAGTTTGTGATCATTCATCTGGAGCTGCAGCCACTTCATGGGACCTTCCCCAGGCCCTGTCGGGCCCATGAGGAGCAAGTGAGTCCCAAATGGTTAGCTATTGCCAACACACTTTTTATTCCAGCATCTGCACTGCTGTTTGATAACAACTGCAGCCGCCAGTTGAAGAACAATCTTCACACATGTGGTGTGGAAAGAACTTTTCATTCTTTATTCCCAGGTCTATGAGCGTTCACGTGCTCACTAACGGTCCTGTCAGTAGCATGGCCTTCCAATGACTAGGACAAGGTTATTATTTATCTATGATGGTGATGGTGTGGCTACAGCATTCAGGTGAGACAGGATCTGCTGAGTTTGTATGTATAAATACCCTCTCTCCAAAGAACCACCACACCTGGTATCTTTTGGGGATGTGGAAATATTTACACACATCACATCTGACTCCCATCCAAAGTCATGAACACAAACATTGTGGCACTTTCTCCTTTATTCTGTTAGCATGTGCATTTTCTTTTGGTCCATTGGGACTAAACCTCTAAAGGGCTTTTCTCCCATGGCCACCTTTCCTTGAGAAGAAGTCTAATTTTGTGGTGCTGGAACCACAAACAAGAATGCTTGCTCATCTTAACTTCGAGTCCAAATTGAAGTCCAAATCGAGGGCTGGACCTGAGCCGTTCTTCAAGGTGGAGACATCTTCTGGTTAGACATGCTTCCTGGACATTTTATTCACCCCTGGTCATCCAGTTGTCTGGATCCTCTGTGGTCTGATTGGAGAGACTGGAGTATAATAAGTCTATCTTTGCAAATTCCAGAGATCAACATTTAACACATTTAAAGGCTTTCCTTTCTAGTCTTTATGATTTTTCAGGGACATCTCTCTGTGATTCTGATACCTGAAAAATAATTCAGTAACAGTTCAAAAGAAAAACTTTTCATCCAGTAATATTCTAGAGAGAGTCAGTTAAGAGTGCCAAGGTCCAAATGAACCCAAATATCCCAAGGCTGTCAGTGGCAGGTTGGGCTGCCGCTGCACTGCCAAGTGTCTCCATCTGTCTTAAGTGTGCATTACTAGCAGCCCATCCAAGGCACTCAGGTTCCTGGACTGTGATCTGGCAGTGTCCCACTGTGTCCTGTGTCTTAAAAGACTTGAAGAGTGCTTGGAGACAGCACCTTCTCCTCCTAGACCCCTGTCACTTCCCACCTGCTCCTCCTCCAAAGGTCACATCGACCTTGTACAAGGCAGGAAAATCACCTTTAAAGTCACCCCTCAGATTTGTTGAGGACTTTGAGTGTCTCAAAACACGGTCACACTCTTTCACTCAAAGGTCTTGGGAGAGGGGACTGATATGTAGGCCAAGGATTGATGTGATCAGCTGGATGGAGAAACGATTCTAATGAGACACCCCTCTCCATGATATTGCACGTCTTGCTTCAAACAGTCTAGTTGCTAGACTTCTGCCCCCTTTTCTCAGATGGTACCCTAGGAGCCCGCTAGGGTTTTGTGATCTCTCCTTAATGGGCTTGAAAGTGTTGCACTTGTGAGACATTTCAAAACCTGACCCATTCTAGGGTTGCCAACGCCCTTCTGGAGTTGAGAGATTTAAGCAGAAGTTCCAGCAGTGGAAGTAACCAGAAGGAAACGGGAGGGTTTGTTCACTCCTTTTCTTATTGTTGTGAACAACAAGACAAGAAACAACTCAGTGGAGGGAGGGTTTGCTTTCTCTTTAGTTTAAAAAGGGGTACCATCCTTTATGATAAGGAAGGCATGGCGGTGCGAACCTGGCACAGCCGGTCATGTTGCCTCTATAGAGAGGAATGCTGTGGCTCAGTTCGCTCTTCCCTTTTTATTCAGTCTAGGACTCCAGCCTCCAGGAAGGGGACGTTCACATTGAGGGGGTCTCCCTTCTTCAGTGAAACCTTTCTGGGAGCACCCTCAGTTATCTCCAGAATTATATTTACACAGTGGTTCTAAATCCAGTCAAGTGGATGATAAAAATTAGCCGTTGCAAAGGGGAACAGGGCCCACCAGCTCTCCATACTCCCCAAAGGTAACATTTGTGCGGACATTTGGTTCCCTTGTCTTATTGTTTTGGCTTGTGTTTTGAGTCTGGAAATAATGGAAAGGGCTTGTCTCAACCCAGGCATCGTTTAGAAGGCTGGACCAGGGCCCCTGCGCTGACTGGTGATCTAACAGATCTGAATTCTGGTGGCCTAACTTCCAAAATCAGATGCAGAGTCCTGATGGATGAGGTTATTTGGTTTGTGGAGTCAATTAGGTCAAAGACCATTAATTATCCAACGACTCTGTCAATTCCAAGTTACTATGTGCCTTTGTATTTTGACTAGCCGAAGTTGTTATACCATTTATAAAATAAATAACAATAAATCATTTAACAATTTCTGATAGAATGATGAATTAGTGGCATTACCTGGATCCCAAAAAGATTCACCCTCAATTAAGCAGCTGAATAGCACTGGAATTAGAGGAGATAGAGAGCACCAGAACACAGCATATATTGCTGTCACATGAACTCGTTAGAGACCCTCCCGGTGCCTGCCTAGCATCCTCTCTTTAAGGGTTTTCCATGGGTCCCTGATTTTCCAAGACCTCCCAGCACCTGAGACCCATTTACCTCTGCTCCTCCAGCAGTGTCTTAAGGCCCTCAGGGGTGAGGGTTGTGCCAGGCATTTTGTCTCCAGAAGCTCATTCCCCTCACCCTCATGTGGTTTCCACGTGTTCATAATGACATCCTTGGAGTGTGTCAGCCAGTACCATCTGGGGCGCCTGGAGGAGTGTCTGGGAGAGGGTGACAACTCAATCTTAGGCCAGAGGATGGGGAAACATATTGGGTGATTGCAGTTTCCATTCAGACAGAGGGAGTCTGGCAGGAGGTTGTCCACATCTGCTAACTCCATTACAAAGACTCTGCTCATCATGAATATTACAATAAGAATAGCCATCAATCTGGCTCGAATCAGCACTGTGCTTTTCTGGTCATCATTTTCTTTCTGGCCTGATTCAGCCTGCTCCTAATAGCATGTTGGGGAGAGTGTCAGTCTTTCCTTGGGGCACCTGGTTAGTCATTTGTCTGTTTATGTTGGACAAGTTGAACCAGGCCCCTTGATATGGAGTTGACAGACCCTGAGAATGACAAAGGCCTTAGAGAGCCTGGGTGCTCCGATTGCTCAGGAAAAGGACACATGGCCTGAGCTCAACACATCTGGCCTTTGTGAAACTTGATGACTGTACCAGGGCTCCTCAGTCTTCGGAAAGTGTAAGAATTGCTAGAGCATTTGTTAAAACATCGTCTATAAGCCCTACCCCAATGAATTCAGATTCAGTAGGATTACCGGGGCAGGGCCTGAGGCTTTAGTGGTCACGTTTTGAGTAGCATCATTCAATCATTCTTCCTAGAGCATGTTCCTCATTGCCCCAGGCTTGCTATCTCCTGAGAACCTGTGGTAACTGTGAGTTCCAAGCTCCATCCAGACCCATTGCATCTGAAAACTATGTTTCATCACAGACACTCTTTACACCCCACACCATGGAGTGCGTTGTTGTGTATCATTAATCCAGTGCTTGACACAGAGTTGGATATCATGGTCTCAGAGTGAGCTTTGGTTCAAAGGCTTTCAACCTTAGCCTTTAAAGAGGTAAGTTATTTGGTCCATATTATTTCATATGATCATCTCTCTGTGGTGTGAACTAAAGTTCTCTGAAGAATCTGCATCTGTGTGAGAGATCTTGCAGTCATGACTTTGGCTAAGAATGTGGTGTCTGAAGAGATGGAATATTACAGGTCAAGAGCCAAAATTCATCTTGGGCTGTCTTTTTTTTTTAAACCACTTTTACTACTTGTATCAACTTCTATATCTGAATTAACATTCTCTTGACTTTTCAACAAAATTCTTGGAATATGTCTCTATCCTTGACATAACCAGTAAACATCACTAACCCTAAAGCTAGGAATGTTACAGACAACATATAAGTAGATTTCTCTATCTTGCTATAGTTCATCTACCCACCTGTGTATTTTATCAAAACATTTATGACTCTTTTTCTTATTGTGACCACAAGTTTGGATAACCTTTGCAACATAGACTAGCCATTCAGGGCAACTTGAACTGTATTCCGGGGTCATACTCACCCACAGTTGGGTTGAAATGAACGATTCTCCTATATCCTTATTTCAGAATTGCTATTTTACATCAAAGGGGCTATCTGTGACTTATTCAGTTCACAGTAACCTCAAAAGGCAGTGGCCATGCATTGAAATGTGCACACAGAATATCCTGCAGTAGGCTAGAACACAGGAAGCAGCCATTGCCTGATATTATATTGCAAAGGCACATCCTAAAATGAAGTCATGGCCTTGGCCCTTGCTTTGTTTGCCCGTTGTAGTCTGTGGTTATTTTTAAATGTAAATTTACAAAACAGAAAGCCAAAGACCGATCTCAGATACACAATCTGACACCTTCTCCTCCTCCTTTCCACAGTCTGATGTTACTGTATTTATAGGAAAAAAAAGGTCTACAGTAAATAAGACTTTGGCTCGGGAACCAGTGTTCCTTCCAGTTTTATCCCACGTTTCCTTTGGAAAGTTTTGTTTCAGGAATGATGCAAACTCTAAATCAGGGGGACTCAGAAAACAAGCAAAATCCCACTTGACGACCATAACTAATTTAGTCATCAGCCTTCCCAGTGAGCTACATTATCATTCTCTGGGCATTTTGAAGAAGGAGGATGCTTCTCTAAACCATACTACTTCACTTAGAAATGCCTTCATTCTTCATGAACATCTTATAGTTGTCCAGTGGGATGCTAGTCGCCCAGTGGGATGCATGGCAGTCAGTTCCCTGCAGGTCTTTACTGGGAGTTGTTTAGATGGTGAACTCTCAGCCTACCCTTACCACCTAAGTCAGGCTGCAGTGATGTCTACACACAGAAGCCACTAGGTGCGCAGGTCCTGTCTGAGAAGCAAAACCCTCATTGGTACCTGGAAGGAGACAGTCACCTGGCCAGTCAGGGACAGAACAAGCCCAGCAGATGAGATACCATCAGCATATGTTGGTCCAGGAAAACCGAGAGTGATGGGAAGAAGGCTGGAGCAGGAAGGGGCACAGACAGAGAGAGAACAAAAGCTGCAAACAGAACACCAGTCACTCCAACCTGTGGCTCCACTGATGGGAAGGTCCAGGCAGAAGAGAGCGTATCGGAAAGATGGACCCTTGTGCTATCAAACAGTGGACCCCAACGAATTTTAAAATGTCAAGAATCTCATACCATGGGGAAGGGAAAGGCCCAATCTAAGTGCCAACCAGAGGAGGAATTTGCCTCCCAGGAAGAGATTTCACCCAGTTCTGATAGCTTAGACCATCTTGTTTGATAGACCAGACCATCATGGGTTATAATGGGTAGGACCACATCTTGACGAGGGCTGCTTAGTTGTGCATACCTCTTACCCTCTGTTTAAACCTAAACCTTGCTGGGTGGTGGTGGTGCATGTCTTTAATCCCAGGACTCAGGAGGCAGAGGCAGACAGATCTCTGTGAGTTCAAGGCCAACCTGGGCTACAACCTTTCCAGGAAAGGTGCAAAGCTACACAGAGAAACCCTGTCTCAAAAAACCATAATAATAATAATAATAATAATAATAATAATAATAATAATAATATAAAAATGATAATAAAAACTAAACCTTATGTCAGTACTCTTCTGATGGACTTGGCGGGGGGTCACTAGACCCCTTTACTTGCTCTTCTTTCCAATGTGGCCCTATCACTAAATCTCCTTTCTCTCTCCCCTTCACTAATTACTTGTATCTTTAATTGGCATGTGATGGATAGATGGCTGAGCCTAGCTTGCTGAGATGGCTCAGGTCCAGCCTTTTACTGTAAAAACTCCAGCAATAAGCCAGTAAGATAGCTTAGTGGGTTAAGGTACTTGCATCAAGCCTGATGGCCTCAGTTTGATCTCCAAGTAAAAAGAGAATCTATTCCCAGAAGTTGTCCTCTGACCTCCACACATGCACAGTGGCATGTTCACGCTCACATGCACAATAAACAAACAAACAAATAAGTAAAATTGTATCATTAACATAAATTGTCAGTAGTAGAGTTGTTATTCAAGAGTGAAACAAGGCACCTGAAGATTTCAAGCAGAAAAGGCCCACGATTGGATAGCCTTGGTCATGTGTTTTTGAACACATATACCTGCTTCCTTGAGCTGAATGTGGGACATAGCTGGGAGAATGGAGGAGGAAGTCTGAAAAGAAAAACAGAACAATTTCTTGCGTTGGGAAAAGTCTCTAGTACTACTTGCTAAGCCTGGGAAGGTGAGGAGGGGACAGGGAAGGGTGGAGTCATCTGCCCTTCAGTTGCCCTGAGATTCACAGGAGAGCCGGCCATCAGTTACCTGAGTCTGAAAGGCTGAGCAGGCTCAGATATGGGGTTTTCTAATCCCTGACTTCTTCAATGCTGTATTGTCTCCGAGTTTAAGTTGAGGCAAAGAGTTACGTGGTTGTGCTGAAATGAGCCCTTTTCATGATTAAATTCCATATTGAACAGGAACAGAGACAGCCATCAAGCCAAGAATCCCTTTGCCTAGGCATGAGTCAGAAGTAAACAGAAATAGATTCTGAGCATGGACTGTTCCCTGATGCACAGCCTTCCTAAGTACCGTGAGCATTGTCTCAGACCAGAGCAAATGAGTTGGCTTATTTACTTAGGGCCTCATTACTGCTTTTCTCTTCCATCCCCAGGTGCACCCCATGCAAGGAGGGCCTCACTACTGTGTCCCCGATGGCACTCTATTCTCTGCACGTGGAAGAAAGCCCTGCTCAGCGAATACTTCAAAGCTGCCCCCTGAATGAAAAACTGAGGAGAAAGCAGGAAGTGTAAGTATGCCATTTAGGGAAGAATTAGGAGACTCACAAAGGCTCAATAAATCTAAGACCCTGAGTCCATTTACCTAGGAATTTTCCCAGCACAGCTCATAACTCAACAGGATCTGAGGTCATTGTGTATCCTTAGCAGAGTACAATTATCCATGCTCACAGCAACGGCTGAGTCACCGTGAAGATTGAAATAGGTTCAGTCTCTAGAGTGAAGACAAGAAGAAACGTGGAGTACACTGGTAGGCTACTTCTACCAAGAGTGGTGAAGATGAATATTTCATACCTGAAGTCTGAGCATAATTCGCTATACATAGATGGAAATTGCTTATCGTCTATTGATATTATCTGTGCAGAGAAAGCCAAACTTCATTACACGTCATAAGCAATTACCTACTGCAAACCCCAGTCAATTTACTTTCGTGATGAATCTATGTTCCTAATTAGCTGAACATTCATCTGAACATTACCAAACTTCTCTTCTGGAAAAATTACAGGCTGTTGTTATATGTTAACCAGGACATGTTCCTTCTGTACGCAGTTAACGCTGCAAACAGAAGAACTCTGGAAGCATCCACTAGACGGTAAACAAATGTAAACACCACATGAGGAAAGATAAGCAACGGAATAAAAAACACGTGTGCAATTACCTTCGGCAGAATTGATCGGTGGCGGACTGAGGATTTCACATGACACTGGATTCACGTGGCTTCTCATGGCAGGAAGCAAAACTTTGTGTGCTTTGTGCATCCTACATGCTCAATAAATTTTTAAAAAGTTTTCTTTGGGGTTAGAGAGGTGACTCAGTTGATGAAGTGCTGGCTGCACAGGCATTAGGACCTGAGTTTGAGTCCCAGAATAATCATATAAGCTGGGTGCAGCAGCACACATCTGTAACACCAGATGTAATGGGAGACAGAATGCAGAGGCAGGAGAATCTCTATAGGTGTGTGGCCTAGCTAGCTTGGCTTACACAGTGCTGAACAACAAGAACAAAACAAGCTCCATAAAGACATGGGTGAGGGGTGGGGCTAGGAACAATACCTGAGATTGTCCTCTGACTCCACACTCCTACCCTGGTGTGAACATGCCCTTTCCATACACCTATCTATACATGTACACCTGCATTCACACTCACATCACACACAGACACATCATCATCATCACCATCATCATCTCTTTTTGAGAATAAATTTCCCAAGAACTAAGAACACCTCTATGGCATAAACAAATATGTAAGCTGCTGCTTGGTGGCTGTAGGTGAGCTATGTCTGGGTGGAGGGGGATTTGTATATTTCTGTCAAGCTGACCTCACAGCATTATTCATACGATCATTTGGAAATAGAGCTGTTTTAGATTCAGCAACACCAAAAACTGTGTTGTGTATTCCAGGGCAATTACATGGTGATGAGGGATTTTTCCACAACATGCCTGCCAGGCTGTCATTAGGCCCAAGCACCAGCTAAAAACGTGCATAATATGCAGTTTGGAATGACTGGTTTACTGGCCAAAATGACTCAAAAATAGAATTCAGGGCAGAAGGATATCCAGAGGGAAAGATCTTTCAATTCTCAATAAAGAAGACCCACTGGACCATAATCATAATGAAAATGATGATGGTCTCTAGTGAAATTGTACAGTGAATTTCTGTGTCGGGACCATGAAAACACATGTCAATAAACCATCTTATCCACCCTTCTCAGTTCCCTGCAGAAGGCACCATTCTGCCCTTAGTGACAGCTGGGGAGACTGGGAAACGCACTAAGAGGTTCCTCAGATGGTTTGGGTGAGAGGTGATAATGGCTGGGTCAGGCTGGATAATGGTGGTGAGGTTTAGAGAGACTAAAGTCTGTTGCCCAAAGTCACATGACAAGTGATTGGTGGCAGCAGAGAGACATCTGTGACCCTACTGCCCATGCTAGAGCTAGGCTTGGTACAAGGCTCATCCCATCGATCAGTCCTAGGCCATCAAGGCTAAATAAGGCAGGGGAAACAGATCATTTGTAGGACAAAGAAAACTTTTTCTGTTCTTACAACAGCTGGGCAAAAATGTTGAGTTGAATGTACTTCGGAATATGAGTCTTTGAATATTAAAACCTTGCCAGATGCAAGACAGGTCTTTATGGCTACTCAGAGGATAGAAGTGTGATAAGAGAGTTACTCCACCCAAGACAGGGAGAAAGCCGGAAACTCGAAACCTTGGTGAAACTGGCAGCAAGCCAAATGTCAGCCATTTCCCCTCCTTTCCCATACGGCAGGAGGCATTTCACACCACTTTCCCTAATTTCTATAAATCTGCTAAATGATAGGAGTCCTCCGCATGCCAAGAGACATATAATATGGATATCAAAATAGATGCCGAGGTTGCTGCATGACAAGAAACAGATCCCAGCTGCTGAAGAGAGCAAGTCTGGCCTGGCCTCAGTTCAGCACCGTCAGGAGGGCTAGCCAGGACCTTTCGGGACTTTTCTGATTATTGTCTTCTTATTTCATTCTTAAATCATATTGCTTCTATATTTGTTTACTGCTCAAGAACTCTGGAGCCCCTCAATAGCCTCTTCCTATTTGTACGCCTCCTCCCCCACATAACCTGCAGCCAGGCTGTGTCCCCCAGCCAGCCGAAGCTGCAGAACATTAGGACTCAGGAATTCATTTATCCATTCGATAAATATTTAGTGAGCGCTAGATATGGGCCGGGCGTTGTTTCAGACACTAGGATACTATAATGGATGGAAAGAGTCTCCGCACACACAGAGAGGCTGACAATACTCAGATGATCAAGAGTCTATGCAACGTGTCAGGTGGCGACGAATAAATAGCATCTAGAAAACTAAACAGGGTGGATCGAAAGGGAGTAATTGGGGGTTATCAAAGGCTTTGATGACAAGGTGGCTTTTCATGAGCAACTACGTGGGACTAGAGGGCAGGATACGACCGGGAGAGCATTCTACTGAGAGGCAAGTGCAAAGGCCCAGGGGTGCTGACTTATTTATGTTTTCTGAAGGACAAGCAAGGAAGGTAAGAGGCCAGTGCAGAGCAAGAGGGTCTGGGAGTGTAACTCAGTGGTCAAGTACATGCTTAGCACACAGGGAGGCTCATCCGTATTCACCATCCCGTACCAATAAAAAGAAAATGAGGCAGAAGATGAGAAAGAAAAGACCAGAGGACCTTAGGAGAGACAGCCAGAGTGTTAACTGGGCTAAGGACTGCAGCTGCATCCTGCTCAGGTCTGGACATTATTAGAGGTTTGAACCCAACAGCAGTGCTGTCTGGCTTGCATTTGCTCTGGTTTATTCCAGTTTCTGCCTGGAGCAGCGTTTCTCAAACCTGGGGGTCATGACCCCCTGGCGGTGAAACAACCCTTTCACAGGGGTGGCTGCTGAAGACCATCGGGAAACACAGAGATTTACATTATGATTCGTAACAGTAGCAAAATTACAGTTAGGAAGTAGCAACCAAAGGTTGCTAACCCTGGAGATTTCTAACCATTTCTACCTCCCAGGGAGTCTGTGACAGAGACTGAGGAACACATCCTAGATGGCCCAGGTGAAGACTTTCCCCTCCTTCCCCCTCCCCTTTCTTCCTTTCTCTCTCCCCCCCTTTTCATTATTTTCTCCCTTCCTCTCCAGCCCTCTCTCTCCCTCTCTCTCCCTCTCACATATTAATTGATTTCATTTTCAACTCTAAAATCAGGCAGCCCTTTCCTGCATTAAGCAGAATGGTGTTCCAATGAGTCAAGCAGAGGAAGTTGGTTTTGTAGAATAAAGAACAGAAAGAGCTCATTGTGGAACTGCAGGGGACCCCAGGGGACATCAGAGCCTGTTGGGGGGCTTCGGGTGTCCTTGCTCTAATCCTGGTTTCTAGATGGCCATGTGAGTGGATGAGCTTCAGCTTGGTGCTGGATGACTTCAGCAAGAACGATGCCATTTTCACCTTTAGCCTGGGCTGTTGAGGCGAGTACAGGACCTCAACCGACCACAATGGCCTCCTGTGATGTTTTAATTGACAATATCCCACACTAAGTCATGCTCTCACCCAGCTACAAAACAGACCTCTGCCACCCTCCTCGGTCACCGTCCTCAAGATCACGCAATGCTTGGAGCTTTGATTGATCCAGCCCAAGAGAGACCATTTGACATTCAACAGATGACGGAGAACATTTAAAACTTTTAGAGAGGACCTAGGACAGCAGAGCGTGGTTGTTATGACCATCGGGAAGATAATAGCAAACGTTTGAATGTGCTCATAAACTAACTAAATACAGTTGATAGATCAGAGGACCGGAGGAGTAGTTCACCTGCTTCAACCAAGCCTAAGCCCATCACTTTTTGCAACTGAGTCTCTGCAGTGCCTGATATATTTGTCAATAAACAATGAGAAGTGACCCCAGAATCTGGGCTTTTTGTCTGCTCGGATGAACGGAACGGAGGAACAGGAAGTACTGCATACTGAGGAGCTTCCTCAGAAAGCTTATGACCTTGCCTGCAAGTCTCCCTCCTTGGTTCATTTTTGTGTTTTGCCTTAGAAGTCCGGGCCCAGAACAAGAATGAGCTGGAGCTTCAGAATGCCACAGGACAACCTTGAGACTGGAGCGGGGTGTGGAAAGACTCATTCTCTGGGATGCACTGGATGGTGCTGACATCAGCTCTGGGTTGATGCCTCTTAACATTTTCTGGAATCATATTTGACCATGGTGGTTTGATGGTGGTGAGGAGCTGGAAGGCACCAAAAGGAAGTGGTTAGTGACAGCTTCCAATGGACTCGGGACAGTCTGGTTGCTCCTGAGGACATCCCCAAGGCTACATGCATCTCACAGAACATCTTAGCAAAAGAGGCACTGAGGTATTCAAGGAAGGTTTCTATTCCTTTGCCCAACACCTGGGAATAAAGAAGTGGGAACATCTGTTATCTTCAGATCCTACACTAATGCTAGAATTAATATGTTTGTCTTCTGAATGTCTTTCAAGTCTTCCGATGCCACCCCTTGATAGTCAAGTAAAATACCTGAGTTTCAAGGCCGAGATGGCCCAAACCCTGACCCGTCTGCTGCCTCCTGGCTAAGTAGACATCCGGCCCAGCTCCTGAAGCAGCTGTACTCCTTTATCACCATCTTTTCAAACACCAGGCACAGCTCTTCTTCCTCCACCTACTCTCCCCCTCATAAAGATGTCACACAAGGCAAAATATCTGTCAAAGTTCTAGGGAGGCAATGAAGAGGATTGCAATGCAGAAGAACATTCAAGAAAGACAATCAAGCAGGTAGCCAGAGGTCTGCTGTGGACCAGCTTCAGCCCTTCTCTGAAAAGCTTCCCCTCCGTCGTCCTACTTTGCATCTCTCCTGGAAGCTCAGCTCACCCATGCAGACTGCCACTTGGGAAAGCCCAGGGGTATTCCTAGCCTGTCATCACAAAAGCTTGCTGGGCTAGAGGGTGTGGAACGTGAGCGCTTGCTTGCCAGACTTCCTGTGGGAGGGCTCAGCACCACCCCACACTTCTTTCTTACCTTCTCGGGGACTCTCTTGTCTCAGCAGGGAAACAGCAAGACAGCAAGGGAAGATTCTGGGGGTAAATTTCCTCTCTCCAAAACTCCCCACAGGGTGGACCTCACCAGTGAAGAGAAACCATAGGGTCCCAAGAACGGCACAATGCGTGTGCTTACCCTCTGGGCTTCTTTGGTGACATGGCTTGCCGCAACCCCGGCCACACTATCTCTGAGGATGAGCGCTACATCTAAGGCTGACCTCTCTAGAAAAATACTTCTTAAAGAGCAGAGACAACTCCAGCTGAACCTCGATGTCACATTCACCTGGCCAGAGCTTGTGACCGTCAGCCCACTGCCTTGTCCTGTGAACTTCTTCTGTTCGTGACCCCAATACCCACTCTAGGAGGCTTGGCAATGCTTACCACACAGAGACTGAGCAAATGTTTACAGAGAACCTCCACACAGATCCCAGAAAAATCTCCCTAATGAAAAAAAGTTTCTTAGCAAAAACAAGGTATGCCCTGACCCTGTGCCCCACGTAGCTCTTTGCAGAGGCCAGGAGGGACCAAGTGCAGCTGACTGGTGCTGCTGTTTGCTGCTCTCTGTGAGGTTTTCACAGGGAGACCCTCGTTCAGATCGAGTGCCGTGATCTCTCGTGGTCTCATAAATCAGGAAAGTGTTACATCACAGAGGGCTGGGTCCTTCTCGGCCTCCCACCTGTGTGGCTGAGGAAACAGAAACAAAGCAGGCTGTCTGCAGGGAGAGAGGCAGGAAGGGAGGAATGTGATGAATCACGATCTGAAAAATTCAGCCCAACAGTTCTAATAGGGTCAATATTTAGGCTACAGTATTTGGCTGGGCCCATTATGCAATTCGTCTTCCCGCAAGAAGACACAAATGATCTGGCCAATTTATTTTTATGGAGTTAAATTAGACACTATTTATAAATTGAAGAGGTTTCAAAAAACGGCTATTTAAGGAAGGGACCATTAGTTTTTTTCCAAGTCTGTTTGCCTTTGGGCTATTCTGGATTACTTTTGTTTGACTATGGTCTGTGAGTAAGACAGTGGGCGCTATTTCTAAGTGTGGGTGAAATAATATCAGCTGTCTGAATATGTAGATTGTCCATCCTTAAACTGGGGGTGGCATATGGTGGAAAGAGACCAGGCAGAGTGTGTGAGTTGGAGGCACATGTAGCTGCATGTCACCTGGGTGTAGGGTTTAAGGAGTGACAGAGAAGATTTCAGTTCCCAACAGGGCCAGGGCCTCTTTTCCACATTTCTTTCCCTGCTGATACCAGAACTAAGAAAGAGCCACAGAAGCGATCTGAGGAAGCACGCACTATGACAGTCAGATGCACAAAGACATCTTGTTCTTCTCGGCTTTTCCAAAACGGCTCTGCCCGCCCTAGTCCTCCATCTTGAGCAGGCAGGTCTCATAAAGCCTACAGAAGGATGCCTTAGAATCGCAGGGGCCCTGGCTGCTGCACGGCCTGAATGCACAAATGAAGGGCAAGGGAAGCAGGGAGCTGGCGGAGCCCACAGAAAGAACATTAGCATGAGATGGGGACTCAGCTGTTCAGAAGAGTGGTCTCGGTCATGGAAGAGCATGGACAGAGGCAAGACACTGTCCAAGGAACTGGGGGTGGGATGTGGTGACTTGAACCCACTGGTGTGAGATGAAACCTTCCGTCCTTTCTAACTTACGCTCCAGTGAAAGGTGGAAGCCTGGGAGCCTGGAGAAGATACTTGTCTATCTTCAGTCTCTGACATTCTTCACTTCTCCATGACAGAACTAGAACGCGTCCTAGAATGCAGTCTCTTCTGAGTGGATGGTGTCTATACTCCCCCAGTGTCTAATAACTAGAAATCCTTGTGTTTTTCTCAAAATGCTGAATCTGTGTATTCCCCCACCATCAAGTCATTTTCATATACTTTTAAACTACAAGACTCGGGGAAAGAGCATGTGGCGACTTTTCTACTATAGTCAAAAATAGCCCCGGCTCCTAGGCGATGTCTTCAGCTGTCACGATTGTGCTCCCCAGGCGCTGGCTCTGAGTCAGGATCCTTTATCTTGCTGACTGCTGAATGTCACCTGGATTTAGGTGCTTGCTACCATCTGCCTCCACCATATGGGAACCCAAGGCCTCATTTATCTTCCCAGAGTTGTGGGACAGATTGACAAGGTGCAAAAGCAAAGATTGACGCTATTTACAACATTCCCAAATCCTGATAACTATGTACAGACCGGAGAGCACTGATTGGAAGCAATTATTTTGGAACCAAATCTGCCACCAATGTTTATGTACCCTGCAAATGATGTTTGTGAATTTGCAGCTTTCTGCTCGTGAGACGGGGACAATAACAACGTTGTCACGGTAGCATTTGTTGGTCCCTCCTATCTCTGGACAATGCAGGAGCCTAAAGGAGGGGGTGAGATGGAGACTTAATGCACTCATAGGAACCCAAGTGTCTGGGTAACGTCCTTTTGGAGGTATGGCCCCCTCTCTCACAATACTGAGATTTCAATACCTAAGTGTTGGTTTTAAAAAATAATAAGTGGCGGGGCAGTGGTGGCCCACGCCTTTAATCCCAGCACTTGGGAGGCAGAGGTAGGCAGATCTCTGTGAGTTCCAGGCCAGCCTGGTCTACAGAGTGAGTTCCAGGAAAGGTGCAAAGCTACACAGGGAAACCCTGTCTCGAAAAACCAAACCAAACCAAACCAAAACAACAACAACAAAAGAGCAGCCCTGGCTACCTGGCGAGGAAAGGTCAGAGGCATCACAAAACCCAGTATCAGAGCTTTATGGGGGCGCAGAAAAGAGCATGGCTAGGCCTGGGGTAGAGGCAGGTGCAGGAGAGAGAAAGAGTGGGGAGGGGTGAGGGGGGAAAAGAGCAGAAGAGAGGGGAGGAGTCTATGTCTGGCTTTTTAAGGATTCCCCTGCACATGTGCAGGTGGACTTATGGAGCTACACCACGCATGCGCTTTTGCACAATCAAGAAGCGCATTGATGACGTTAAGACCCCTTGCTTAGCTACTGAACTGCGCATGTGCAGTCATATAGCAGGATTGGCAGAATCCTAACACTAAGGATTTATGTTGTTATTTCTTTATAATTTTAAAGGTTTTAAAATTAAAAAAAAACAATAATTTGTATTTGAATCAAAGATAAAATTGAGAACTATTTGCAAAGGTGCACTGTTTTCCCATTACAGACTAAATAAAGTAGGGTAAATGTAGCACACTTTGAAATTCTATAACCCTAGGGTTAGGACTTGAATATTTCCTAAATGAAATCATTGTACTTAAAAGAATATTGATTAATGGTCAAGATTAACTATCCCGCACTGCATTCTCTTCAGATCCAGACAAAAGGACAAACAACTAGCACAGCTCTCAAAGCTCTAAGCGTGGAGTTGGGGGTTCTGTGTCACAAGCACTTTCCTGTGTGTGTAGAATGCCCAAAGACTTAGAGGAAAAGGACAGACAGGAAAAAGGCACATCTGGCTTTCCCCTGACTGTGACTATCTTGATCCCAAGTGAAGGTGGTGAAAGGATAGGGGCAACTCAACATGGCTGCTGTATTGGGGTTTACCAGGGTGTGGTGGTATTGTGTTCCCCGAAATATTGTGCACCCTAATAAATTTATCTGGGGTCAGAGACAGAAGAGCCACAACATTAAACATAGAGTTAGGCAGTGGTAGCACACACCTTTAATCCTGGCATTCCAGAGGCAGAAATCCCTCTGGATCTCTGTGAGTTCAAGACCACATTGGAAACAGCCAGGCATGGGGGCACACGCCTTTAATCCCAGAAAGTGAGCCTTTAATCCCAGGGAGTGATGGCAAAAACAGAAAGATATATAAGGCGTGAAGACCAGAAACTAGAAGCATTTGGCTGGTTAAGCTTTTAGGCTTTGGAGCAACAGTTTAACTGAGATTCATTCTGGATGAGGACACAGAGGCTTCCAGTCTGAGGAAACAGGATCAGCTGAGGAACTGGCGAGGTGAAGTCGCTGTGGCTTATTCTGCTTCTCTGATCATCCCAGCATTCACCCTAATCCCTGGCCTCAGGTTTGATTTTATTAATAAGAACTTTTAAGATTCCTGATATACCAGGGAAGCATAATCACATGGGGATACAAAGATAAATAAGTGGGATTTTTTGTAGGAGTTGGCTCTTGTCATATTACAATCTGAGATGTTTCATGATGTGCTATCAACAAGCTAAAGGACCAGGAAAGCCTTCAGTGTCCAAAGTCCTAGGGTCCAAAGCTCCAAAACACACAAGGAAACGTGTTTGCCCTGCTCTGCTTTGGTGTAGGTCCACCTAGTGACAGGGGATCATCTTTACTCAGTCTATGATTCAAATGCGAATTTCTTCCAGGAATGCCCTTAGGGACACCAGGAAATATTTTCTTCATGACCCTGGTGTCCCTTAGCCCAGTCCTGGTGACTCATAAATGTTACTCTGCCACCCTTCCAGAACTCACAGAAGGTAATTAATTAGTGCTCTTGGCACAAGGAAGGGGTTTAGCAAGGACAGTGGCCAGAGAAGCCAACAATGGTTGAGGAGCTGAGTTTATAAGGTGGAATGTTGGTAAATCTGTGTGTTGGGAGAAGGGCCAGACGCAGAAAGTCCGGAAGCAGATGGTAGCTGGCCCAGGAGGCCCATCCAACATGGTGTCCGGCTGCCTCTGACTTCTCCTCATTGTTCTCCTAGCTCACCACTGCCACAGTAGCCTTTAAAACCGTGACTAGCAATGGTCACCCTGCCTTTACCTTCAGAGCTTCCTCTGCATTATGATCCAGCATCCCATGACCTAGGAACAGTCCCCTCCTACAGGTGTGTGAGGAATGGATGAATGCAGCCCTCTGTAGTGGAACTGGAAATCACCATCCATTGGCCTTCTACCCAAGTCTTTTCAACTCAGCATACTGATAGATTCTTTCCATGGCAATGAAGCCTTGATTTTCACAAAAAGCCAACTGGAAAATATCATCTCCTTTACCAACAGTTGCTACCCTTCCAAGCCTGCCAGATGAGATCTAGTCTATAAATCACCAGATATATTTATTTGCAGAATTTCTCCTGAATAATCACTCGCATCTCCCCAGCCCTATAAAAGTCCTTGATTCTCAATGATTCTAAAAAGGAATGTGCTTTTCCCATTATGAAGGCAATTTGGCCAAAAGTACACTTTGTAAGCAAATGTAAAAGTGACCACCCTGTTGAAGAGAGTTTTACAGCTTGGCCTTCATAGTTCTGTGTAGACAAGGGCCTTTGATTTTATGGTAATGTTTTTCCCCAAGGCAGTGATTATTTCACAGACTTCCCTAACAAACACAGATAAGGTTCTCATTATATGAACAGTATCCACCTGTAGAGCCTGAGAAGCATTGGTGTGGGCACAGGGGAGTGAGTGGGTCACTCCAGAATGGCTAGTCTGGGCTTCTAGGCACAGAATGCAGTTGTGGTAGAGGAAGATGTTACAGTCTTTCTACCTGGAAATAGGATGATTCCCTCAGTTCTTGGCCTAAGAAAATTCAAGAAGTTAAAAGGAAGAGAGATGCATTTTATTAGAGACTAGGGATTTATCTATTTATTTATTCATTAATTTATTTATTTAGAGACAGGGTCTCTTGTAGCCTAGGCTGGCCTTGAACTCCCAAATCTTGCCTCTGTGTCCTTCCAAGTGCAGGGCTTGTGAGCCTACACTATTACACCCAATTTTATTATGGATTTTATACACACTAAGCAAGTGCTTTATTAACTGAGCTATATCCCTAGCTAACAGGACTTGTTCTGTGATCCTAGGGTACTCTCAAGTTTTCTCTACCCCCACTGTGTGTTCCTACCCCATGTTTGACCATTTAAGATCAGGTGAGGCCTTCCCAAGGGGTAGATCAATTCTAGAATAAGGGACTGTATCTCCAGGAATTAGTTATTGCCTAGCTCTGTGAGAAGTCTCTATTCCCAGGAGTATTTTCAAAGACAGCACAAAGCTTTCCGAGGGGTTTATAGAAACCAGCCTAGTGGCCCAAGGTTTTTGACAAAAACTTGCATCCCAGGGAGGTAAGAGAACTCAGCTGGGTTCACAGAACTTTCCAATTTCATCTGCTTGGCAAAAGCGAAGTGAAGGATCCCTTAAGGGGCCAGGGCAGCCAAGGGGAGCTGCTGGCCTCTGTTTTTCTTTCTGGGCCTTGCCAAGAATGACATCACCTAGCTGGATTATTAGCAGGCCCTATCAGCAAACACAATCCCACCCGTCACATCAAAGCAGCCCCACATATGTGCATGCTGGTCAGGGAGCCAGTTTCCACCAGCTCCGTGCCATCTTTAAACAAACCCAAGGTGGTCTCCTGAGCTGAAAAGTCACCAGTGACCTTATTTTTTAACAGTGAGGAAGATGATTGAGTGGGGTGTGTGTGTGTGTGAGGTCAACACCATGACAACAAAGCCTGTTAATTGTGGAGATTTGACTCACCACAAAGCAAGGTGGTCCTCCTGGATTCAGAAAGCTCATATTTATGGTAAGCACCTGAAATGGAATGGCCAGGGTAAGGTGTAAGCTGCTGAGCCTGTAAAGAAGACAGTCTCCCACCCCCTCTGTCCTTCCTTCGATCAGAATAACCACAGAGTGAGGGAGTCACATGCGGCTTCTCTGGAGAAGACTGCAGAAATGGCCTGCCGAGGGAAGTAGTCTTTCCTCTCTTCTCCTGATGTGGGTTTCTAAGATGGGCCTTTCAGAGGCTCTTATGGCAGAGGAAACTTAGAGACCACTGCTCCAACAACCTCATGGAGACATGGATGAGCTTAAAACTTCAGAGGAGGAGCCCAAGGCTAGCGAGGCGGCCAGCTAACTATTGGGGGGAGCTAAAGCCAGAGTGCTTGCAAGGTGGACAGTCCTCCACTGGGAAAAGGAAAGAAGAGAAAGTGATTAGGCATTTATATGAACAATATAGTCAGTCGGGTTGTAAAAACAACCCCAAGATTAGTGTCCTTGCCTCCAACATACGCTGGACCAACTTCGGACTTTCACGAGCTCTCGGCCCATCTCCCTGGATACAGCATGCACAACGCTGGCTTCTCTGAGTGTTCTGTTCCTCCTCAGATAGAGTTCGGATAAGCAGAATCCCATTTTTGAGTGTTGTTTAGTGTCTCCCCCTTTCTTATCCTCCCAGAGGACCTCTGTCCTCCATCTGATTTTGGAGAGCATCAGAGGAGACCAGGACCCTGCATTCCTTTATTCAATCTGTCTGTCAGCCATCAGCAGTCAGTGCCACCTATGCTCAAGGCTCTGAGACTCCTATCTGACTGAGCAAGGACAGTGAGAATCCATATTAAAACTGGCCCAAGAGATATTAATTTCGGGAACACTACACACAATGCCTCTTGCAGCGTCACTAACCACATTTACTAAAAGTACAATTTATTCTTAGTGTTGCTGTTGAAACACTAACAAACTGAATTCAGATTTACAATCCAACACAGGTATTTTTAAATTCCAGGGTTAAGGTGAACATTGCGTTAGTCTGGGATCTCTCCAATGTGGACATGACGACCCAATTAGACAGGACTTATTAGGAGACTGTGACGGAGGTCTGACCCCCAGTGCAGGGGAGAGGAAGAAAAGACGAGGTGGACGACTCACCCTGGACTGCCCTGCAATAGAGGGAAGGTTTGGAAGGCCACAAGGCATAGCCCAGCTCTCACAGAAGTCTCCTGTTCCCCAAGCTGATTCAGTTATGATCAGGCTGTGACAGCCCTTGGGAAGCATGCCCTTGGTGAAATCAGGGTAACAGATTTCACAGGACGGGGGAGCCTGGGCCCTCTGTTCGTTAAGTTCCCCAGAGTAGAAAGTTTAATGGCTGCCCCAAGCCTCAAAATAGTCCCCAGACTGAGCCTTACAACACAGAGGATGTGTAGAATATACTGGTAAGATCCTAGAGGATAGCACAGAGGATGTATAGAATATGCCAGTATGATCTGGAGGAATCAGACCACATGCTTTTATGTCCCAGCTCTGCCCTAACCGAATGAGGCTCAGCTCTTTGACATGTGACCTTGCCACTGCATATTGATGGAACTGTTTTGAAAGGATTATAAGAATTAATTAATTAAGGTAAGGCATTTAGAACACTAAAAGTTCTCCATAAAAGTTAGTTTTTAATTAGATTTACTTTTAGTGTAATCTGCCATGAGTTGAATTGAGCCTCATCAGGAAGATATAGCATCTCCCTACCCCTCAGCATCTTTATGTGTCAGCATGAGTGGGCAGGGCTTTGTCAGACTGGACCCTCACCCTGGGAGCCATGACTTCATAAAAAGGAAGGGTTTGAACACAGGGACAGACACCTTTACAAGGAAGAAGGTGTGAGGGGGAACAAGCAAACAGGCATCCATCAGACAGGGAGGGGAGCTGGGGCAGATCCTTCCCTCTCAACAAGCAAGCCTGCTTGTGTAAGAATCTTGGCAAGAATTCAGCTCCTCTAAGGACAGACACTTGTACCCCACCCTTTAGCTATCAGACTGCTGAAGCAATGGTCTTCAAGGAATTGGAATTTGCCCCCAAGAATCTCGAGAAGAAAAAGGCTGGTGCCAGAGGGAGAATTTGTCTCCCAGAAAGAGGCGTCACACAGTTCTGAGGACTCGTCAGGACATCTGGCGGGACCGTCAGGACAGTCTAGAGCAGAGACAGTGATGGGTCTGACCACCAGGACTGCTCAGTTCTGCATACTTCTTGCCCTCTGTTTAAATCTAAACCTCACATCAGAACCCAGAAGATGAACTTGGAGCTCATTAGACCCTCATTAACTTCAGCATCAAGCCTGCCATAGCCCAGTTCTGGTGACCCTGATGCCTAGAACTTGGACTTCTGGAATGTGAGAGCTATCACAGCCTGTTGTTTATGCTGCTGAGTTGTGACAGTTATGAAGGCCCCAGCAAACAAAGGCAGTGTCTCTCTCTTTTTTTTTTTTAATTTTGTTTTGAGACAAGGCCTTGCTATGTAGCCCAGGCTAGACTCCAATTCTTAATTCTAATTCTTAATTCTTAATCTACCCATCTCCGCCTCCTAATTTTGTGGATTATAAGCACATGCCACCACTCCTGTACTATGCAGTCTTGTTCTTAAATTCTTAAGCCTGGCTCTTTCCTAGAAGGTTTGGTGTGCCAACACTCACACAAAGTGGCTGCATCAGCCCAGAGTGACTTTAGCCTCCTCTAGAATTTTAGGCCATTGGTGTAGCCCATGCCAGGGCCACCAGGCAGCACTGCCTTCTCTGTAGCAACCTGTGTCCTCCTCATGTGGGTCCCCACCCAAGGGATAAAAGCAGTGCCTTGCTGTTATTTTAGACCATGTACAATTTAAGTAGCAGTGGCAGACTTGGAAACTGTCATGTGCCCATAATTGCTGTGACCTGTCACCAGCCCTGCTAGAAGAGGGCACTGCTGTGCATTATCTGAAGCAGGGCTCCTCACATGGGCAGTTTACAGAGCCCTTGGGGGAGGCTTCCCACGAGCTCACCCTGAAAAAAAAATGTGGTCCAATAAATTAGGTTCTTTCAAGATATCTGGGGACTTTTGAAAAATGACCAGAGCCTAATTTCTCTATCCAGTGTACAGTACAATCGTACTTCATGTGAGAAACCGCCATGGCACAAAAGGGATGTGGTATAGGGGCAGAGAGAGGACCAAAGAGGAAAGAATGCAACGCATCTCTGAATGTTGACGGCACTTGCCTAAGAATTCTGCAATTAAACTTTGACCTGAGTTTTAACTGGCTTCATTTATTTCATTATCTTAATGGAAATGCTTCTCACTGTGAATCATTTAAGTCAGGATCTCACAGCCACTCCAGCTAGCCAGTCACGAGGCCTTCCTGCGGATGTAGTAACTGAGGTCAGGACAAGGGCCACCTCCTGAGCTGTGTGGCACATCCCTTCATGAGGCTGAGCCTAACGGGTCTGGGGAGTGTGTAAATGAAGTGTTAGGTGTGTCAGGGATTGCAGAAGTGATGCCCCACATGCTACAGCTCACACCTAGACACGTGAATTGACAAGCACCTGCCAGGCCACCTGGCAGAGGCTGGCTTTTCCCCATCTTCAAGGACATTGATTTTCAAAGGGTTTGTGGGTAAAAGAGAATGCATGGGGTTGGAGGGCCTCCTGCAAACCTTGACTGTTCCCAAGATGAAAAGAATTTCCCACAGGAGCAGCAGCTCTCTGCTCGGTGGGTTTTGTTAAAGGTGGGCGAAGCCTGTGGGAACAGGGCTCTCTCCTCCCACTCGGCTGACTCTCCTGGCAGGGATTCACACTGTAAATTTATTGCTTATTTTATCCTCTGAAGCCAGAGAGCAGATGAAATAGAAGATCCAAATCCTGCATCCTAACAGATTTAGAGCAGAGGGTGTGGGCTAGGGGAGCGTAAATCACTTCTCAGCACAAGCGGCACATGAGAATCACCTGCAGAGCATTAAAAATACCTCCCCAACTGGACCACAAAAGCTTTTCATCTGAAAAGACCAGGCTGGGCTTAGTAAGGGTGTTAAGCAGCTCTCAGCAGGACTCAGATCTAACCCTAACTGAAAATCAACAATGTGGATCCTTGCCTCCATTGATGAAGAAGCACCCCCAGAAAGACTATTTCTCTGTCCCTGGGTGCAACTCCAACCCACTGTCCTCACTGATAGAGAAGCTTCCAGAAACACATGATCGAGACCAACTGAGTCTCTAGTTGGCCTGAGGATGCCCGGGAAACATCCTAGAGTCGGAGTTGAGCACGGGGCCATAGAAGTCATGAAGACTTCAGAGACTGTCTTCATGGAGGGGACCTGGGGTAAAGAGGAGCATGGAACTTGTTGAGAAAGAAAAGAGAGGCCCAGAGGGCTCTGACAAAATGGAGTAAATCGAGTGAGGGGTTAATAAGCATGGGTCTACAGACAAGAGCCAGTGCTGAGGCAAGGGAGCACACTGTCCTCCCTGGAAGACTCAGCTGAGAGATGTTATTACAGTCAGCCATCCAGAGACCTTCCACCAGGTTCTAGCAACACATCACCCAGCCGTCAATGGAGACAGGTCTCACACCATATGGTACAGTTATAGTAGTCTACTTTCTGGATGAACTGGGAGTAAGGCTGGTGAAACAAGGAGAGGGAGGTGGTCAGCTCTGCTGTCCTGGTGGCGACATCAGCAGGTGCTCCTGCCAGAGCCAGAAAGGGCAAGATTTGAACCATCTTTTTATTAATGCAGGGCAGCTATTGAGGCCATGACTAGAATCAATAGGGGCTCTTCTCCATGTATTGCCCCCAACTTGGGGAAGAGAATTACTAGCTCTCCGGCTTCAAAGGACAAAATAAGCAATAAGGGCTTACCAACAACACCTCTTTTCCACCTGGGATCCCATAGGTCCAGGATATAGAGGTAAAGGCCCCATCTTGTATGTATATATATATCACATGGTATTGGCAAGACCGCTATGGGCAGCCTCCACATATGTCTGGTCATGAAGGAAGCAGACAAAAATGTCAATAAGTGAAGGAGGAAAGGCGGATATAGGTAGGGGTGATGGGGATTTTAATTGGCTCCTGACAGCCTGCTGTGGAACAATTTCCCAACCCTACTTGAAGGATCTGTTTGTTTCTTGAACCTTGAATCTCCATATGTAAGAGTTGCCCTGGACAGAAGCAGACAAGAGGGCAAAGAGATAAGGTCTATGTGTGATCCAGTACAGTAGAACTGCAGTGTGGTGATATTTTGTGTATGCTCTAACAAATAAAGCTTGCCTGAAGATCAGAGGGTAGAGCTAGCCAGGAGTTAACCATAGAGGCCAGGCAGTGACGGCACATACCTTGAATTCCAAGAATTTAGGGAAGACCAGAATGAAGAAGGCACAAGTTGAACAATGGTTGTCACCTCATAGTTCGAGGGCCAGGGCTAAAAGCCTGAGGAGATGGACATGGTGCCTAGTACTAGGACTTTTGATTGAAGCCAGAAGGCGAAAACCATGCTAAAAAATGAAGTACCACCAAAGGAAATGGTCAGAGGTGGGGGTTGGGGAGGAGGGTCAACTATAACCTTGAAGATAGTGGCTGGGGTGGGGGGAGCATTTGCCTCCAAGAATACCAGAGAGGTGCCAGCTGCTCAGACACTCAATGCTCAATGGTCATTTCCTCAGACTAAAAGACGTGTTTATGCTGACCAAAGGGAGAACTAACCAATTGCCAGTATTGGATGAGGTGCCCAGTGATCAGTCAGCTGCAAAGTAAGTCAGTTGCAGGTGGGCTGGAGAAAAGGATAGCGTCCAGGTGTGGCTTAGACCCATGAGAGAGGAACACACAGTCACCGGGTTTTCCTACCAAGTCTCAGAACCAATGTTAGGGTTTCTCAGCAGAGTACCTTGGAGGATCTAGCTCAAGGTATGCTGCAAAGATCACACCACACAACAGATCTCACTCAAGAGCTTTACTGGGGGAGGGGAAGGGTATGCAGACGCTGCTCTGAGTGAGGGTGGAAGGAGAAAGACAGAGGGAAGAGACGGCACCAGCTTTTTGTAAGGGGGTATAGCGCATGTGCATAGGGAGAATATGTGAATCCTGACACCAGTGGACATGTGTCGCATTTGGGCAGCTGATGATGACATGACCACAGTCACCAGGTTACTAAAAGGTAGGGTTTTCCAACAGTCAGCCCACCATGGCAGGGAAGGTCTGGGGGAGTTCATGGTGGCAGAATCATGCAGCAGAGGTGCTTCACACAACAGCAAACAAGGAAGCTGAGATTAGAACTGGCAGCCTTCAGAAGCCTACCCCCAGTGGCCTGCTGTGTGTCTATACATGTGTGCCCGTGTGTGCTCAAGCACAGATGTATATGCATGTTTGTGCACATGCGTGTATAAGCCAGCAGTCAGCCTCGGGTGTTATTCCCCAGGAGCCATCTACCTCAGTTTTTGAGACAGGGTCTCTCACTGGATCCAGAGTTCTGTAGATGCAGCTGGATTGGCTGACCGATTAGACTCAGGGATCCTCCTGTTTCTGCCTCCCCAGCACTGGGATTATGAGTACCTACCATCACCCCTTGGTTTTTGTTTTGTTTTGGTTTGTTTTGGTTTGGTTTGGTTTGGTTTTTCGAGACAAGGTTTCTCTGTAGTTCTGGTGCCTGTCCTGGATCTCACTCTGTAGACCAGGCTGGCCTCGAACTCACAGAGATCCACCTAGCTTTGCCTCCTTAGTGCTGGGATTAGAGGCATGTGCCACCACCACCTGGCCACACCTCAGTTTTTATGCAGGCAGCATTTTTTACTGATTAAGCTACCATCTCCTACACCCTCCACACTACCCTCAGTGACCTGTTTCTACCAGCTAGAAGTCACACAACCTCCCAAACCAGGGCCAGCAGCCAGAGCATGAACACTCAATGCATTAGCCTGCCGGGGTTTTTCAGACTCACACTCGAAAATATCACCCTTTCCACTAATGCTTTTCAGTACTGTTTTGTGACGGAATCAGTTGCAAGTGGCCTTCTAGGTTTCTCTTCTGCATGTCGGAGGGGGTGTCCTTCCCCATTCTGACCCCGCTCCTGGGCTCTGCTGCTCTGAACCGCTGTCAGGGCTGGCTCTCCTTGAAGGGGGGTTGCAGGAGCTGGGAGGACAAACACACCAGGGTTATCTGTGCGGGACAGGCTCTGTCACACAGTGAAGCATCTGTGCGTGCCTTGCTTCCTAGGCACCCTCCCTCACAGCAGTCTGGGGCTGGCACAGCAGTCACCAGCCCCAGATGTGCAGGGAGCTCTCAGAGAAAGCCTGCGGGTTGCCGCCTTTACCTCGGAATTGCAGCTAAGCCTTGTTATTGGGAAATAAAACCAGATTGGCTGTTAAGTGCTCAAAGAAAGATTCCCGAGGAAGTGTCTAATCCCATGGCCTTTGTCTCCCAGGCCTTTAATCCCTGTGCCCCTCTAGCACTGTGAATGAGGACCAAGGGCATCTGTGGCATGGAGGGTGGCTGTCACTCACCTGGGGCAGGCGAGGAGAAGAAACAGGATTTGTCCACTTGCTTTAGGCATCATTTCTTTTATTTTATTGGGGTTAAAGCTTGCTTGAAGTGAGAGATGCTCTTGCCATCTGGTATATCAACACAGAGAACTTTGTCTCCTGGCTCCTCTGTTATAGGGCTTGAGAGAGGCTGGTCTTCCCTCCAGAGCCCTCTCATTCACCTGGAGGCATCAGGCAAGTATCTTATCTGCAATGGGGCCAGTGGGCTAGAAGGAGCATGTGATGATGAACAGTAGGACTCTCTAGGCTTCTGCATCATCAGCCTCTTTGTGCCACCGCACAGATTTCCCAGGGTATTTCTGACAGCTGGCTCAAAGAAAAACCCAGAACGAAATAAGAACGTAAGAGCACGATGAAGGTTTGACTTGCAATAGCTAATTCTCTGAAGAAGGCGAACAGGTTTGGCTAAGTTGTGGCTCATCTTTTGGCTGCTCTAGCCCACCACTCACAGTGGCCACAACTTTGGACAGCTCTGAAGATGGCATGGGCCAAGAGGGAGTCCCCAGGGGCAAAGCGCCACTGTTTTCTGACTGCCACTTTGGGGAAACAAATAGATTCATGCCACATGTAGCATGCCACTGTGTAGCCAGATGGACTTGACATGCAATGGAGCCTGACTGGAACGATGTGCAGTTCCTTGATGTAGTTAATCTCTCTTCGTTTATCAGGGCAAGTCTGAAGTCCTTAACACGCTGAGAGACTAGGAGTGAGAGACAGATAGAGAAAAGGGCCATGGGCAGGTAATAAAGCTGGCAAATTTCTGAGATGGCTGGCTTCTTCCTTTCCCTCCTGATGTGACACAGATAGCTTAAAACAAAGGCCTTGTAGGCTTTAGTCTTTCACTAATTTCTGCTGATGGACTGGCTCAACATGTTCAAGGCTGGATCGGGACATAGTTGTGGGCCAAGTAACCATTGTATCTTCCTTCAAAGGAACCAACCCTAAATTAGAGACTTAAACAAACACCCTACCCCACCTAAATAAATAAATAAATAAATAAATAAATAAATAAATAAATAAATAAAAAAATAAATAAAACCAGTCTTCAAGAAGAGCCTGGATTTTTCAGCTTCCTGAGGGTCTCTTTCTCTCTGTTTGTTTCTGTCTCTCTCTTTCTCTCTCTATGTATGTATGTATGTATGTATGTATGTATGTATGTATGTATGTGTGTGTCCTTACACTCTATAAATGCCTTTCTTCACCTACTGACACTGACTACTTCTGTTTGTAGTGTTTTGAGATTTCGCTGCTGCTATCCGTTACACTTGAGAAATTTCCTGCCATTTAATTCTTTAACTGGCAGAGAAAGCAAACCTATTTGAGAGCCCTAGACTGTATGGGCACCCATCCTGGTCTTTCTGATCTGGCTCAAGTCTGTGTTTTGGCCCTCATAGCACCCACCACTCTTCTTCATAGACTTAGCCGTTGCTATGCCATCACTGACGTCTCTCCCTGTGTGGGAATTCAGGAAGCCAAGAACTGCCTGTGATCTTACTTCCATCACTTCTCTGAGTGTGTGGCGTCCAGCAGGTACTCCATACCTAACCCACTCACTGCTTATAAGAGATTTGTGTGCATATCTACGCTTTTGAATTTGTTGTTGCTTAAAAATGACTGTAGGTTTGGCGGTACACACACACACACACACACACACACACACACACAAACACACACACTACCATCTGGTACCCAGCCCACACATATAGATAGATGTGTCTGTATCTTTCTCTCTCCCCTCTGGGTGCGAATGGGTCATAAACAGAGCCCCCCCACCCCCCCCCCCAGCAATACCATGGAGGAACCAGCCAGCTCTCACCATCCTGGCTCTCCACTGCTATTCTGAGCCTTAGAACCAGTCAATAACCCTGTGGGATCACAAATATCATAGAAAAGGGAGTGGCTTTTGAAGAAGTGACAAGACACGGGAAACCACAGCACTGTGCCCTGGGAACAGAAAAATAATAGAATAAATCCTTAAAGATCTAATATTATCCTTAGAAACATTTTACCAAAGCCTTATCAGCCTCTGACAAGTGTTGGCTCCAATCCCACCTACTAAAGCCATCTACTGGCCTTATAAAGGACCACTGCCATGCCATGCATTTTGTGCCATTAGGTTTAAGGGATCCGTAAACAAATATACTTGGAGGTCAACCACGGACTATTTCCCAGCAAAAGGATTCTGTGTATGGAATTGGCTCCATCCCAATCCTCTTAGGAGAGAGGAGGCTGTGGAGAATGCCATTAGTGGCTCAATGCAATTATCAGGGATGACTAGAGGGCGTGGTGCAGGCATGGGGCTTGTTGGGACTCAGTATGTGTTTGAGAGCAGAGACTCTGGTCAGAAGACCAGCTTACAGACCAAGATCCACAAATTGATGGGGGAAATCTGAGCATCATCGGCCCTCCTAACCTCATGCATCCCAATGCAAAATAGGTATGATGGTTGTATTTATCATCCTAACTTGGCCTAACTCACAGAAATTACTCAATATAGAATAGATATAAACGCTCCTAAGGAACAAACCCCTGTGTATTCCTTAGCACCCAGACTGGCCTTTTGCCAGGTGATGACAAATGAACACTGGGCAGCCCTGCATCTCTTTTTATTGAAACATCTTTCCCAAGTGTGGTTCACTACTTACTCCCTTCCACCGGCCCTCCCTGGTGCGACCCTCCCTTGCTCATCTACCTGGCAAGGTGCATGAGATCAGGTTGCATATATTATGGAATTACAGGGAAGGAGCATTTTAGGAGGGTTAGATACCATGAGCCAGGAGGAATTTGAGTTCACAAGTTTACTGTCTTTTGTGCTGTTGAACATTCCATCAGCTCAAGAGCAAGAACTCTGTTTAAAGGTACACTCAGGTCTACAGGGACCAAAGCACAGCTCCTCTAAATATGTCTTGTAGGACATTCCTGAAATGATTTGCTTTGTTCGAGACTCTTTTAAGAAACCACATGTAATTACACTCAACTATTCAGAAGGTTAAGCTTCAAACTAGCCAAATGCCAAGAAATTCTAAGTTCTCGTTGCCATACGGCTCTAATTCCGCAAGCTAGTCTTAGTCTCCCCTTCAAGCATGCCATCAGGAAGGAATGTGTGCCAGTATAGCCATGGCTCCTGGCTCATCTCTGCTCAAGCATTCCTTCCCATTACCCGGGCAAGGCTTTTGATAATCAATTCTCATATTATTTATAAACATTCTCGTCTAGAAAGAAAGACACTTGCATATTTTAAGAGAGGTACCAAATGCTAATGAAAAGGAGCAGCATGTGGTTTTCTATGTCTCCAGATGAGCGGGGTCCACAAGAACACTCTAAAACCTTGTTCTCAAGTTTATGGTCCCTCTAACTCACTTGAAACATGCACATGCATGCCTCCTACACGGGGAAACCTTGCCCTTATTAATTATGGAGCAGACTTTTGTTGGATTTAATATTCTAATTATTTCAGACTACAGAACTCCCTCCCCCAAGCATTTTCCTGCAATGCTTAAATTAACATCCATATATAAGGAGGAAATTGGAAGAAACAAATTATGCCTGAAGAAGACCAGACTTCACATAATTATGACTTACAATTAGAGAGAAAGTAGCTTTTCCTTAGGACCAGTTTTTTGGTTTTGTGTTTTTAATTCGGCATGGACATGCCTGTGGAACATATATGTATGTATATGCTCACACTTGT
Organism: Onychomys torridus; assembly: GCF_903995425.1. NCBI lineage: Eukaryota > Metazoa > Chordata > Mammalia > Rodentia > Cricetidae > Onychomys > Onychomys torridus. Next base: position 21,301,795 of record NC_050457.1, on the reverse strand, counting down.
GTTGATGCACGTGTGTGTAAGGTGCATGTGCTAATGTGTACGCCCTTTGTAGAGGCTGAGTTCGGCACCAAAGGTCTTCTGCGATCGTTTCCCACCTTATATATTGATTCAGGGTGTCTCACCTCCCCCCAGAGCTCACCAATTCTGTCAGTCTGGCTCACTAGCTTGCTTTGGGGACCTCTGATTCCCGCCTTTCTAGGATTGTGGGTGGACCTCCACACTCACCCTTACACTTCTTACACAGAAGGTGTTTTACCCACTAAGCAATCTTCCCAGCCTCAGGAATCTGTCTTTATGTGGATTCTCTTGACTTTAGGTTCTCAGGAAACTACTCCACGGATACCTGTAGTGGGTACACAAAATCAAAAAAAGGCTGGTAGTTAAGAACTTCGGCCATTCATTCAGCAACTAATTATCAATGTCTAGCCTGATCCAAGGGCTATTCTAGGCACAAAGGAAACGAAATGCCTGCCCACATGGACTTCACACTGTTGTGTTGGATTTCAGTGTGAAATGGATGGCAAGTCACAGGGAGAAGAAAGTAATGTAGATAGAAACCAAATGAGGCTGGGAATTGTGGTGCATGAGGCTCTGTCTCCAAAACAGGAAAAGGGGGGCTAGGGCTCTAAGAGTGAGCTCATAATTGCTCCTCCAATATCCGAGCAACAATCTAAAATAATGGAATGAGCCGGGCGGTGGTGGTGCACACCTTTAATCCCAGCACTCAGGAGGCAGGGCCAGGCAGATCTCTGTGAGTTCGAGGCCAGCCTGGTCTCCAAAGGGAGATCCAGGAAAGGTGCAAAGCTACACAGAGAAACCCTGTCTTGAAAAAAAAAAAAAAGAATGGAATGACTGATCGGGTGATATATCTGAAGAAAACATATCATGAGCAGTGATGGAAACCCAGTACAAGAGGGCTCTCTGCTCCAGCTGTATGGAAGAAAGAGGCCAGCATGACTGGAGCAAGGAAGAGCATCCAGAGTGAAGGACAGAGAGGAGGGAAGGGCATCCTAAGCAGCATTGGACCTTGAGCTTCTACTCTGAGTAAGAAAGAGCCATTGTAGTATTGTGAGTGGAAATGAAAGAATCTGTTGCTATGGAAACACTGCCTAGAAAGGATGCTGAAGATTCACAGGAGAGTTGTGGGAAGTGGCCAGATCCCGGGCTATTTCAAAGGAAGAACTTTAAAGGGATTTGCTAATGGGCTTAAATATAAATCATGGAAGAATAGGATGAGTCGAGAATAACTCGAATAATTTTGGGGGATTGAGTCATATTTTTTAAGATAAGAGAATAGAAAGGACGGGAAAGTTTGAATATTGATAGGTTTAGTTTGAGACACTTACATTAGACATTCACATGGAGATATTGAGTAGGCAGCTGTGGAGAAAAGTCTGGAATTCAAGGAAAAGGCCGAGACTTGAGACATATTTTTAGGCTTTATCAGCACGTAGATGATGTTTAAGCCTCGAGACCAGCTGAGATCACTCAGGTAGTGAATGTGGGTGGAAAAGAGAAAGCATCCAGAGACTAAAACAAGCAAGCTTGCAGCACTCTGGGGTCTGGAAATTCACATCTGGCGTAGCTCGGGACAGTTGTGTTATTCAGCAACATCTTACTCCTGCCGGGTTCCAACCACTCACTTTTGCTGAGTCATGTAACTTGGCTTTGACTGTCTTTCTCCTCGTCTTCAACCGGAGCTACTCAGACCACAAACTCGAACGTAATGTCGAAGTTACAGACGTCTCGTAAAGCCTCCCATCTTTGTGCTGTGGAATCCTTAGCCAGTGACATTCAGAAACAATTTTCAAAAGCTTCTTTGTCAACAGCTAGACTAGCACTGTGCACGCAAGAAAAGATGTATCCAAAAGCCTTTTCAGGTAGACATTAAGTCAAGCAGGTACTGTCCCCAAAGCCAGAAGTGCACAAGTCACCCTTGGGTGTCCCTAAAGGCTGTTCATATTAGCTATCAGTGGGGAAAAATTATCCCTCAAACTCACTCCTGAAACAAGTATTGATGATCATGTAGCTCTTAAGCCAGAAAACCCAGCCATGGTTTGGCTGGCTCCTTCGCCCAGGGTTTCACACAAAGCTGTAATGAAGGTGTTAGCAGAGTGAGACCAGATCCTCTGCGATTGAAGACTCAGGTTAGGAATACTCTGCAGTGGGTTAGAGGCCTTCAGTGTCCTTGACACGTGGCCCTGTTTAGCTTCATTTGTTGGAGAAATGTGAGGAATCAGAAAGGGAGCCAGCAAGGAAGTAGAAGCAGGATGGGCCCCACAGGCTCTTAGGAAGCAATACCAAAACACAGCATCCCCTCACTTTTACTGTATTTTAATAGCTAGACGTAAGTGAATGGATCAAACTATACTCAGTGTCGAGTTCTACTCAAACTGTTGAATGGTTTTGAAGTAGGGGAGTGTGGACTTGGGAAATGATAGCTATGAAATGTAGATGTAGATGAAGAAAAAGACTGAGGCACAGGATAGCTTCAGGAGGGCTCCAGGTCAGTACTACAAACACCTGAGTTTTAGTACCCACAGCCTTTATATACCCAAAGCAAGGGGGGCAAAAAGACCTCCCTGTTTGAAGAATATCACAGTTCAAGGTACAGAGTACAATCAAGTGTAAACACCTCCTTACTACTCAAGACATCTGGTGACCATGCCTTATGGCTAAATATTTGGTGATTAGGCCATGAAGTATAAGATACCTGGTAACCATGCGTTGGCCAAAACATTTTATTATGCAGCCTTGCAGGGGAAAAACAAGCTCAGACTCTCTGAACTTGAGTCAAGATGAAAACAAGCTACAAGCTGGGGTCTCTGTGGGCCCCCACAACTCAGAGTCAAGGAGGACATGCAGGGATGTGAATCTCAAGAAGGAAAGACTCACAGGGAACTCTTTAGAACTCTGCTTACTGGGGTTGGGGATTTAGCTCAGTGGTAGAGCACTTGCCTAACAAGCACAAGGCCCTGGGTTTGGCCCTCAGCTCTGGGGAAAAAAGTAGAGAAGTCTGCTGACCTCAAACAACATGAGAAAGATTTTTAATTAATACATTTATTTTTTTTTTAAGAAAAGTTTTAGGCACAAAGCAAAGTTAAACAGAAGACACAGAGATCTCCTATACTCCTTGCCCTCATATATGCTTAACCTCACCTACTCAGTCAGGGAATCTACACTGACAATTAGGAACCTACATTGACACATTAATATTCTCCTCAGAGTAGTCGTATATTAAGACAGTGTCTTGGTGTTGCACATTCTGTGAATTTGTTGGTTAAAATAGGACATGTATCTACCATTACAGCATCATACAAAGTAGTTACCCTACCATACAAATCCTTTCTTCTCTGCCTATGTGTTCCTTCTCCAAGTAGCTCTTGACAACCACTAATATTTTAATTATCCCCATAGTTTTTTGTTTTGTTTTGTTTTGTTTTGTCTTTCAGAGTGTCATACAGTTGGAATTCTGCAGTATACAGATTTTCAGATAGCCTTTTTAAAACTTAAAGTATATTTAATATTTAATGTATATTTAAGTTTCCTCCATGTCTTTACATGGCTTGATAGCTTCTTTCTTTTTTTAGTTTTTTAGTATTGAATAATATCTCATTTTCTAGATATACCATAGACTACTTGCTCATTTACTTCCTGGGGGGACATCTTGATTGCTTACATGTTTGGGCGATTAAGGCTACTGTAAATATCTTGTGAAAATTTTTGTATAATTTTAAACACTCGGTTCTTTTGGGAAAATACCAAGGAGTGTTGTTGCTGGATTATGTGGTAACAGCATGTTTAGTTTTCCAAGAAACTGCCAAATGGTCTTCCACCATATTCTGTCTTGTATTTAATGAGTGTTCCATTTGAGTCACATCCTCATCAGTATTATCCATTACTAATACCAACAGCAGTTTGAATATTAGACATCCTATCAGGTCTGTACTGATGTCTCATGGCCGCTTTAATGTGAAACTCTCTAATCTGTTCTCAGCACGAGAAGTTGAATATCTTCTCATATGTTTACTTACCATGTGTATGTATTTGCTGGCAAGAGATCTGTTCATCTTTTGCCAACTTAAAAATATTGGTTCTAAAAAAATTGAAATATAAAAATATTTGTTCACTTTCCAATAGTTGAATTTTTTTAAAAAATGTGTATTTTGGATAACAGTCCTTTATTAGCTGTGCTTTTAAAAATATTTTCTCCCAGTGGTTGGCTTGTGTTTATATTTTCTTGAGATTGCAACTTGAAGAGAATTTTTCAGTTTTAATGCAGTCTAGTTTTTAATTCTTTATTTCATGGTTTGTGGTTTTCATACTGTATCCAAAAGTCCTTACTATATGAATCATACACATTTTCTCTTATGCTACCCTTTAAGAGCTCTATAGTTTGAATTTTTTCATTTCATTCATGATGCTTTTGAGTTAATTTAGATGGAGTGTAAAACTCTGATTTTTTTTCATGTACAAGTTCAGCTATTCAAACTACTTCTTGAAAAGTCTATCTTAGCTCCATTATACTACCTTTGATTTCTTATCAAAGGTCAGGAGGTTCTACTTCTTGGCTTTCTCTTCTGTCCCAGTGACCTGTTATTTATTCTTTCATCAATCTGCATTACCTTGATTATTATGAAATTATAGTAGGAATTGGTGTTAAGTAGTATCAACTTTCCATTTTTGTTGTCCTTCAGTATTGAGTTGGCCTTTCTTGGACTTTGCCCCTCCATATAAACTTTTTAGTCAGTTTAAACTGTCAATATATCTACAAAATAACTTGCTGATATTTTTACTAGGATTGATAACATCTTAGCCAGATTGATTTATCTTGTCCATAAACATGGGCTATCATTCTAACAATTTAGTTCTTCTTTAGTCAGAGTTATGTAGCTTTTCTCAAACAGATCTTATATGTATTTTGTTAGATTTAAGCCTAAATGATCATATTTAATATTAAAATGTTTACATTATCATGTAATGTATCACATTAAAATGGGCATCGTGTTATATATAAAAATTCATTAATTACATTATTATATAATATGCATTTAATCTCAAATTCCAATGTTTGTTGTTGGTACACAGAAAACCATTGGTTTTTATATATTAAACTGGTATCTTCCCATCTTGCTATGGTTACTTATTAGTTTAAGAAAAGGTATTATTTTGTTTTATCTTTCACATTGCTGATTGCATTTAGAGATAATCATGTTATCAGAAGTTCTTTCCTTCCTTCCCAGTTTTTATGTCTTTTTCTACCTTTTCTTGCCTTATCGCATTATCTAGGATTTCTAGTGCAATACAGAAAAGCAGTAGTGAGAGAGGGTAGTTTGTCTCCAATGTCAACAATTGAACTTTCCATTATTATCAATAATTATAATATTAGCAGGAGACTTTTTAGGATTTTTATTTTTGATTCTCTGTTTGTGCGTGAGGAAGGCAGGGGTGGGATAGGGTAGGGAATGGTTTTGTGCATGTGAGTAGGATCCACTGGGCCTGGACTTACAGGCAACGTGAGCCACCAGACTTGAGCTCTAGGAAATCAGTCCGGCTCCTCTGCGAGAACACCATGTTCTTCCACCATCTACTCCATCTCTCCATTCTTAGCTAGAGGTTTTGGGGGATGTTCTTTATCAAGTCAAGAAAATTTCAGTGTATTCTTGTTTGCTGGAAGTACTAGTCATTTGTAATAGTAATACATTTAGAATCAGGGTAGATGCATTTTTTTTTAATTTAAAAATACCACCTAGACTTTGAAATTAGTCATCTATTCCAGCATTTTTAATATGGCAAGCTGTAACTCCTTATTAAGTTAAATTTAGTGGTCACGACCACCACTGTTTTAATGAGACAAAAATAAAGCCAAAGCTATCAGCACTCACTGCATATAAAAAGGCTTAGCTAGATGATTTGCTAGGTGGTCGCATAAATGGCATTTATTTTTATAGGCCAAATTTTAAATGAATGATTTCCATAGGATCACCAAATATGAGTAAGCTACAAAAATGTATTTGGGAAAAGCAGGCACCCCTAAGATGTAAAGGAATGTCAGAGAAAAGGAGACCCTCGTACACGGGCGACCTGACATAAACAGAAGCCCCTAGTTCACACTTCTGGCTCACTTCCCTCATGGCTTTGTAAAGAGTAATCAGTAAGAGATTGGAAACTCTGAATGGACTTGACAGACATGGCATCTGGCCCCTGCAGAAGCAAAGCAGACATGCCACAAACTAACAAATACTGTAAAATCCTACCCATCTTGAAAGGTCAAAACTTATTTTTTTTTCTTCAAACAAACCAGCTGTGAGTGCCTATAATCAGTAGGCCTGCTCAAAGACAGATGAGGCCATTTTTTCAACTGGAACACCCCTTTCCTCTCTCAGGAGGCAGCCACCCCAGGCAGACTCATTTCTCAGCCACCGATAGAATGCAGGGTCGGTGCTTCCCCCAAGGTCTTCCTGGACCTGTCTGGAGCCTGAGATCCAGCCACTCAGCATCTTCATCCTTCTCGTGACTCCAGCCCATCTGAATGGCCTAGCACAGTGGTTCTCAGCCTGTGGGTCATGACCCCCATGGGGATGAACGGCCCTTTCACAGGGTCTTATATCAGACACCCTGAATATCAGATATTTATATTACGATTCACAGCAGTAGCAACCTGACAGTCATGAAGTAGCAATGAAATAATTTTATGGTTGGGGGTCACCACAGCATGGGGAACTATATTAAAGGGTCGCAGCATTAGGAAGGTGGAGACCCACGGCTCTAGCAGCTCAACTTGAGAGGTGGCTGCCAATACATGAGAAACAAAGACTGTCCAGTCTAATTGCCTCCTTGGTCTACCCCTTTAAGACCAACGCTCAGATTCTGCTGGGGAGACCGCAAAATCTTCATCCCTCATCCATCCTTATCAAGCAGACAACCAACAAGCCAAATTTCGTTTCCAGAGTCCAGATTTGCAAGCTACACTCTGCGCCTGATGCTTCACATTTTCCACACCGCTGCACTGCAGATCTTCCTGGCTTCATGTGAGAGCGCTTCAGATCCCATGAAACCAACGCCAGGAACTGGGGAGACAGGCTGCTGTGAGTGAGGGCCTCTTGGCAGAGTTGACTCCTTGGGGAAATGGAGGCTTGTTTAACAGCATGTGCAACCTATTAACTTTGGGCTCCACGGGAAAAGGCCAAGAGAAAGAAGGAGGCACAGAGGTGGGAGGACTCCCTTTGTGGTTTTAGTCAAAGCCTCAGGCTCCCCTAATTCTTTGAGATAAAAAGAGCTAACCATTTGGGGGACTTTGCATAACGTGGGTTTGGAAGTGTGTCTGCATTTTCATTTAGCATCGGGTAACTATCGTCTCAAACTTTTTTTTTATTTAAAATGGGCCAATGAGCCAAAAGCTTATTGTGCTGTTCATCTCCTTTGTTTTATATATATATATATATAGAACTGTGGCCAAAAAAAAAGTCGGGGAGTATAGCATTGTTTGATGGTGTTGTATACTGTAAGTTCGTTAATTCCAAAACAGTTTTGACATTCAGTTGAGGGTGGTGTTTGGGTCTCAGATGGACTAGAAGTTGAGAAAAGGGGTATTTTTTTTTCTTAAAAATAACTCACGTTCATGAAGACTTTGCTTGTGATAAAATCAAAAAAGTGGAGCGTGAGGTTTTGGGTTTGGTTGGTTGGTTTTCAATAGAGTAAAATGGAAGAGTCAAATCACACTTAGATTTACAATAACTGGGTTTGCATCATTACAAGTTGCTATCTGTGGTCTTAACGGCAAATCAATATCCACACCAGGGAAAGGCAGATACCTCTGTCTGAGTTTGGGCCTCTTTTTAAGTCATTGCATTTAATTAGGATTAGGCTCCTATTATGTTACAGTAAGGTTTAGATTAAGGTTAGGTTCCTGTTAGATTAAGATTAGATCCAAGTTCAGGTATATTCAGATTTAAAGAAATCATAGCCAATCTAGCTTTATCAGCTAGGAATGCTTCAGCTGTCATTAATGCTAGCTCGGCTAGCGTCACCTTAAAGAGAACATGAAAATCCCATAGAGGGGGTCTAACAGGCAGAGCTGTTCAGTTGGGCACTGTGTTATTATGAAGCTGAGTCCTTACCTGTTTCCCCATCTAAGACCTCAGCTCCTTTCTGGACTACAAGATGGCTGTTTCCCAATCACTCTGTCCACACCCAATGCCTGGCCTTTTGATCGAGAATGCCAGCAATGACACAGAAGACCTTAAGTTTGTGTCTCATTGGATTCAAACCCCACCCTCTTCTGGCAAAGCACCGCTCAGGGGAAACAGAGAAAGCAAGCATGGATTGTTCCTTTCTACAGAGTCGACAGGAGTTAGAGAAAATGATGTTAGGAATGGGCATGTGGGACGTGGGGGTAGTGGGAGGAGTCAGACAAGTATGGACCACAGCACATCATGATCAGATATGCTGACGACTTCAGGAAGAACAGAGATCATGTCTGCTCTGGACCATAACGGTAGGGCTTCATTGGGAACCTGATGCCACCTTCTTCTTGGATGGTAGACATGTTTGTCCAATAGAAACCTGGACTCTTTAAGACCAATGAGAGACTTCATTACTATTTCTAGGACACTAAAAACTATCTAGCATTAAGATGAAGACCCATTGTCATAGTTACAAATTGACACTTAAATAAGTTATGTGTATTTAGATGTAAGATAAACCAAGTAGTAGTTGTTATACGATTTGTGTGCAGCACATGAGATATGTGTTTACAATGAGATCTGACCTTTCATAACCATTTCTTACATATTGCTATCTCTGCACACATTTGTTTGAATATCAGCTCAGTCATCTACATTAAGCCATTAAGCTCTGTAGGCACTGGGGATGCAGTGGTGAATGGCAGTGGTCACTGTCCCTGTGGCAGGTTATATTACAATCATAATCAGACTTAGATTGTAGGGGACATTTGGGAGCCTAAGGGAAAGAGTTTAAATGCAGGAGAGTTTAAGACAGTCTGATGGCTGGGGAATCAGGACTTGGCCAGGTAAAAAGAGAAGGGAAGAGCAAACACTTCCAGAATCTGAAGAGCAAGAGAGCAGCAGCAGCAGGCTTCATAGGAGACCTCCTGAAGAAATGGGAATTGGAAGAGGGGTGTCTATGCATAAACATTGATAAAAATGAGTGAGATTGATAACATACCCAAAAAATCTATGAATATAATAATTTTCATACATCTAACATGTGATGTCTAAGTCATTTACTCAAGACAAGAGCTATTTCATTTCAAGCAGAAGTGCTAACTTGGAAGATGTAACATCATTTATAGTTTATGCACAAAGTGAAAATAAGTTAGTCTCAGGGGATTTACCTTTGTTGTATTTTATGCTCTTGGCGGGGAAAGGAGAGGTTCAGTGTAGAGTCAGTGTGAGCCTTAACAAGCTTGCAACCTAGAACTTCTTCCTAGGGCATCACGGGCATCTCACTAAGTTGTTGCTCACGGATGTGATTTGGACACACTACAGTCCAAAGAGCACATCGCCTGGGTGAACGAGAAGAGAGATGTTCGGAGCAGCACAAAGGAAATGAAAGCCCAGAGTGGTTTCGAGAAGGATGAGGTTGCTGCCATCAGGAAATACAAAGACATCTCTAAAGGGATGGAGAAGACGCAGGTGAGAATCAGAACTGCATGGAATAGATGAAAAAGAGAGAGGGCCAAAGTAGAAAGGCCAGTAATGAAGAATGATGGTACCAAACTGCTTGGCTCAGTGACAGCAGCCAGGGAGACCCGCAGAGAGAAATAAAACCACAGAGATAAAAATGAGCTCTGCTTTAGAAGCCTGGGTCTGTTGTGCCTGGACCACGATGCAGAGTCTGGCATCTACCTACCAGCCTCAGCATCCTCAGCCCTGGTGGGCCTGGGCTCTCATCTCGTGACATGCAGCATCAATGCTGCTGGAAGACCGTGACTTTTAAATCTTCTCATGAGAGATCTTCCCAGCTAGTGCTCTGCAGGTCAGGCTATCAGTCTGCCGGGAAAAGGGTACTGTAGGCTGAGTTCTGCAGCAGATCTTGGACCACTGGGGCTTTGAAGCTGCTGATTATTAACTCTGTCAGGTTTAAACAAAAAGCACCCCAACTTAACACTGCTTTGTTCGTGTGTGTGTGTGTGTGTGTGTGTGTGTGTGTGTGTGTGTGTGGAGAGAGAGAGAGAGAGAGAGAGAGAGAGAGAGAGAGAGAGAGATCTATGGTGCATGCATGTGAGTGTGTGCACACATGCATAAGCCTGCAGGGGTCATAGGAGGACACTGAGTGTCTTCCCTTATCTTGGCCCGTCTTATTGCCTATAGACAGCACTTCTCACGACACTGGCAGTTAGCCATTTTGGCCAGACTAACTGGCCCACCATCTGCCGGCCTCTGCTCCCAGTGCTGGTATAGCCCTGCACAGCCATGCCCAACTATTTTTGCTTGTTCGTTGCTGTGGTTTTGTTTTTTGGCTTTCTTTTTAAGACAGGGTCCTACTATGTAGCCTCAGTTGTTCTGGAATTCACTGTGTAGACCAATCTTGCCCTGAACTCAAGAAATCCTCCTGCCTCTGCCTCCTGAGTACTAAGATTAAAGATATGCACCACCATACCCTCCCATGCCCAGTTCTGTACGGAATTCTGAGATTGAAACTCAGGTC